>NC_056732.1:1283094776-1283194239 GCF_019279795.1 Protopterus annectens | reverse complement strand
TCACTCCTCCTAGACAAGGACACTGGTCTAGTGGACTTCTGCAATAAACAGTCTATACTACCAAAGTAGGACAGTGTTCCAGACACACAGCAAATCTCACTAAGGGCAGACATCCCTGACCACTATTAGTATGATAAGTAGGTCCCTCATGACATCATCCAAGGCTAACATCAGCAGGAGAATACACAAGGATTCTAAAGATAACCACAAAGCCTTCTTTGGCTATGTCAAGGATCTACGGGGTGACACACAGATTTGCACTGTGCCGATGAAATATAGCAAAAATATGCTGACCCTACTGATATTGCCAACATACTTGCAGATACATTCTGTGCATATTTCACCCCTAAAGAGCCCACAACACTACCCAAAAGGTACAGTATCCCAACCATCAAAGACACCCAGGTGGAAATGGCCCTCTCTAACAGCAGACCACAGCATCAATGGAGGCAGATTTTGAACCAGACTGCATCTTGCAACCTGTACAAGGCAACCGGCCCCCCACCTAATTAAGCATTCCTACCTCAGCCTCTCCACAGGCTACATGACACGTGGCAATGTTTATTCCACTCCATCAAGGTGAAATCACAACTGACCATAGTAACTACCACCCCATAAGCCTGACTAGCCTGGTCTGCAATGGTATGGTTCACATCCTCATGGAACTCATTGACAAGTGACATTGGTAACCTTCAAACATGTGACCCAACCCAGGTCAGCTTGTTTGAGTGCAGTTCATGCCCACTGAACCTGTTTGATGTCTTACATACCATCACCAAGATGTTAGATGACAGGGGAGGTGGTTCACACATACTACCTGGACCTCAGCAAGGCTTTTGACACCATGCCCCACTCAGGTATTATTGATAAACACACCAGCCTGTACATTCACCCATACATCACAGGTTGGGTTGCCAATGGGCTTACACACAGAACCCACATGGTACAACTAGCGGTCTCCAGGTCCAACTCTTGAACAGTCACAACTGGTGTCCCAAAGGAATTGGTCCTGGGAGCCCTACTGTTTGGCATATATGTCTCAGATGTACAGGCAAACACAGGTGGACTACAGCAGACCATATTTGGCAATGACTGCAAACTGGGAGCCATGACTGATAGTCCAGCTGACACGGACATCCCTAAACGGGCCTCACAGAGAATGCCACAGGGTGCCAACGACATGGCCTCCAGCCAAGTGCCACTAACTGCATGGTCATTTCATTGTGGAATGGGCACCCACATATTAACACATGAGTGGCAGCCACTTTAATACAGACGAGGTAATGGGGTAACTGGGGACTAAGGTAGATAGTGATCTACCCTGTGACAATCATATCTCCACAGTAGTTAAGACTTCCTTCTATGTAGGCCATCTCACTACTACAGGATTCCCATCTAGACATACTGATATACAGACATCGGACCTAATCAAAAACATATCATCCAGCGCAGTCATTCAACACTATAGGAAATGTATTCCATCATGTAGATGTATGTGTGAGTGTTTATGTCCAGCATATAAATACATACATATATATATAGATATATCAGGAACATCCCATGTGACAACAAAGCATTACAAAGGAATGAAAAGGGAAACACCAACAACACCTGTATTATGTAGTGGTGTTGTCCTATGTGATATCAAGACTCCCTCAGACAGACATGTGTCATTCATACACCCAAACATTTGTACATTGGCCATATACATCACTCTGTGCATGTTATTTACATTAACACAACAGTTCCTGTCCAATCATTATGTGAGAACAGTACTCTTGCAAGGTGCTGTGTGCGACATCATCATCATGATAAAGGTAAATTGAGTAACCATAGAGGGACCGGTAGTGTCATGTGTACAATGGGGTTGTCTGCATCACGTGTACCTGGAACATTTAGGAGTCATGTGCATACTAGGATCGTGTGCCTGATAGACAGGGGTGAGGACAACTGGTGTATGTTGTGATGCATATTAAAAGGGTTACACATGTGTGAAATGGACAGCTATGTATAAGGCAAATGTTGTTCTAAGAACCGATTGGCCTTTTGTTTCTGTAGGGTGAGAGTGGGATGTGGGGGAAGGAGAGTAGTTATGCTTGTGGAGGATAGGTAGGGTAGGATGACAGACAAGACAGCATACAGGGTCGGTATATGACACATGTGGAGGGATGCACCTCGGGCGATGAGGGGTGTTCGGCATTCACAAGCCCATGAGCCCCCAGATGGAAACAGTGGGACGGAGGTCCCCAGCCATGGGCAGCCACCACTGCACCAAAACAGCTGCAAAGGTGGCAGTGCTGGGGGCTGTCTAGGAGGGGCAGCCTCACCCTGTAAATGTGACACTCTGCCCTTGAGCGGGCGTATCTGACCTCAAAACCCCTTATTGAGCCCCTACACACCACATCCGGGACTGTGCGACAGCGGACATGTTCCTGTCTGGACCTGCTTCCAGGGGTGACAAGCCCCATCTTCAGTGACGGTACCACCAGAAGGTGGTGCAGAGCCAACAGAGGTGGAGGTCCAAGGCTGGGCCCCAGATGTGCTGGTGCCCGGTGCCATGGCCAGCTCAAGTAGGACAGGAGGTTCTGCCGGGACCTCCAAACCCATACAGCCTATGGTGTTGCAGTTTAAACACAGATATGGCTTAGAAATAGTCAACAGCATTCAGGATTACTTACAACAGCATGCATAGATATGACCATTAACCCAACACAACATATGGTATACATTTGCAGAGGGAGCACAACACATGCATATATACTGCATGACATCTGTACAAAGTGTAGAAGACTTGTGACTGCAGATATGAACAGTTGCCCATTATTGGCATGTCACTGAGAACCCCAGACAGTGTCTGTCATACCACTCTTTCATGTGATATATGTCCAGTCAGGGACCACCATGTACTGGCTGCAATCCTCACACTATGCTCCTGCTGTTCACAGATATGTGTGCAGTGAGTAACACAGGAAACAAATGGTTCCACACACAGACCAGTCCACAGATGGCCCTACAGATGGGGGTCCCTCACAAACAGAGCACTGTCTTGTCAGTTTTAAAACATGCAGAATAGCCATTACCACACACAACTTGTTAAACAGGCAGTAGTCTCAATGAAGCATAGCTACATTTACCTGCTGTAGTCATGTCTGGCATATCACCCTCCTGTCTTTAGGCTATTTCCCACTGTGTATGTTGTTTGAGGAACATCCAGATATCATCTGTGATGCCATTTACCAAACACCAGATCCAGGTAGCACTCACAGCGACTGTCATGGGCAAACACCAACATGATGTTCCTAGATATTGTACTGTGTTTTTCATGTGAATGGCTATGGAACATCATCACAGCTGTTCCACATGCAATCAGCTAGAGGAGGACTGCAGTAGGTGCAGAGGCCATCACCTGATCATGATCATCACTTACAATACACAAGCTGCTGCTGAGCAGGTGTACACCTCCACATCCACCAGAGAGTGTGTGGGAGGGACAGACAGAGGCAAAGTACATCAGAGAAGGGCTTGGAGACTAAAACCTAAGCATCATCTGTCACACACCTGCCAGTACAGGGGTCAAACCCTTGACTGATTAGTCATTACTATTACAAGTGCATGCAGTCGCTCCATGTGCCACAAAGCTGACATGTTGGTGTGCTGTAAGAACATATATGTGTGTTGGTGAGCGACATCTGCAACAGAGATATAGTAGACATACATTAGGTCTAGCACACATGGCTGTTCACATGAACGGATGTCATTGTCAACACAACCACACTCTCTAATGGAGTCACACTGACACTCTTTGCCAGGCCCACAAATACACTCCCAAACTACTTAGTTTGCCACACTGCAGTAATGCACAGGAACTACATGCACTACAGGGGATATCCGGAGGTTCTATGGGCTAGGGCATGTGAATGTGTTTGACATCTGTCGGTATGCCAATGGGAGTTATACCGAGAGTGACTGTGGTTGGGAGCATCATACCCCACACGCAGACACAAGGTGCCAGTACTGCCTCATGGGTGTATAGTGGTTGGCTGTGCAAGATGGTTGTACAAGGCTGGGTGAGGTGTAATCCTTGCAATCACACCATCCAATGATGGTGTGCAGTGTGGTACAGGGGTGTAGTGTCTGCAATGTCCCACACAGATGGGTATTGTATGAACTGCCCTGACATCCTGGTTACCATTGTGTATGGCCATAGCTTTGCAATGTATGCCATGTCTGTGCTTGACATGGACATTGCCTGGGATGTGCATGTCCCACAATAATGTACAGTGACATGTACAGGTGTACCTGGTTTGGCTGGCACATGTGTACACAGACTGTTATCCTCCGATATGCCAATACTGGCCTGGTGTGGCAGAACCTGCTTATAGTCAGCAGGTTAACCCTGCACCTGCATTGATAGCATGATACAGGTATTCCCTGGTGTCAGTGGCATCGGTCCATGCAGGGCACATGTGTAAGGCATTGTATTGCCTCTGTGGATCACATTTGATGGCACCACATATGTTGTAGGCATCCAGTGGGGAACATAGTGAAGACACATTGTCCGCAATTATGTGCCTATTGTACTGCTGTACAGGGTGCCATGCCCTCTGCAGCCCACTGTAATCACACCATGCCTACTATCTGTCTACAATATGCAGGGTACTAGCAACATAGCAGGATATTCTAGGCAAGTGTGTTTGTGTATGACACATGGGTTCAGGATGTATTCCAGGTACTAGTAGGGTTGCATACTTTGTTCACCAGGCCTTTTGCCAGATGTAGGGGTATGGCTTGCCAACACAGTCCCGTTTCTGACTGACATCTGTACTCCTCATGAGGTGGACATTGTGACATATAAGATGGACACCATATAGGAAAACTACAAAATCCGCTTCCCAATATGTCTAGTGGTTAGACACTCACAGCCACCTCCACACAGGCTCTGACAGTCAAACACACACACACACACACACACACACACACACACACACACACACACACACACACACACACACACACACACACACACCTGCCATGTCCTGGAATAGAACCTGTACCTAACTAGTGTATCACACTACAGCAATATGCAGTTACAGCATGTGCTACAGAGAATATTGGATTACAGCAGTCCTAGAGGTGTATTCCTAGGTGGGCAACATCAATAGGATTGCCAAAGGTGGTCATGTGAATTGAACAGAGTGTGCATACTCTAAAAAGAATTGTTCTTGTCTCAGTCAGAGACACACACACACACACACACACACACTTGATCTCTCTTAGAATAGAACCCCTACTTAACTAGTTTATCACACTACAGCAATACGCAGTCACAGCATGCACTATGGAGAATACTGGGTTACAGCAGTCCTAGAGATGTATTCCTAGGTGGGTGACATTGGCAGGATTGCCAAAGGTGGTCAAGTGAATTGTACGGGGTGTACATACTCCAAAAAGCATTGTTCTTGTTTCAGGCACACACACACACACACACACACACACACACACACACACACACACACACACACACACACACACACAGACTCTCATGGAATAGAATCCCTACCGAACTAGTTTATCACACAATACACAGTTACAACACGCATTATGGAGAATACTGAGTTACAGCAGTCCTAGAGGTGTATTCCTAGGTGGGTGACATCAACAGGATTGCCAAAGTTGGTCATCGGAACTGTAAAGAGTGTGCATACTCTAAAAAGCATTGTTCTTGTTTCAGGCAGAAAGAGACACACACTCACACAAACAGTTGGCCTTTCTTGGAATTGAACCCCTACTTAACTAGTTTACCATACTACAGCAATACGTAGTTACAACAAGCGCTACAGAGAATACTGGGTTACAGTATTCCTAGAGGTGTATTTCTAGCTGAGTGACATCAGCAGGATTGCCAAAGGTGGTCATGTGGGTTGTAAAGAGTGTGCATACTGTAAAGGCATCATTTCTTTCACAGGCAGGCAGACAGACACATACACACTTGACCTATTTGGGATTAGAACACCTACCAAACTAGTTTAGCACACTACAGCATTGCGCAGTTAAAGCACACGTCATGGAGATTACTGGGTTACAGCAGTCCCACAGGTGTATTCGTAGGTGGGTGACATCAGCAGTACTGTCAAAGAAGGGCATTCCAAGTGTACTGTGGGTTGTACATGTCTGTTACCTGTGTGTACCCACTGCTTACTGTCATGAAAACACATTTACACCTGCTTACAACTGCCTTATGCAGTCCTAATTGACAGTATAAACAAGGCTTGCAGGTCTTGAACCCTGGACCATGCACACTGAGGTCACTGGACGTACTACTAAGCCATCTGTGTTGTACACAAATTGCATGGAGTCTATAATGCACATCCTACATGTATTCCACAGTACTGAAAACAAATGGGACAGTCCCTTTGTGTACATATGTACAGTACCCTTGAATGTATTGTACTCTGTGAAACAACAAAGATAAGTCTACATCTGTACAATTGTCATAACTACATATATATATATATATATATATATATATATGCATATTCACAGACACAGCCATAGCCACACATATATATATATATATATATATATATATATATATATATATATATATATACATCCCTTTGTGACACAGAAGGGTTCCAAGGGAACAGATGTGTACAAAAAACAGAGGCATCACTTGTGTTATAACATTTAAATTATAAGCAGTGCACCAGAGAAGGGGTGGTTGTTGTGTATGTGGAGTTTGGGGTGGGGAATGATGGCTAATGTAATCTACCCTGGGGATTGTGGAGTTAGGGTGGGGGAATGATGGGTATGGACCTACACCCCAGTGACCACTTCTGTGTCACTGCTCGACAGTGGCACAGGAAAATAACATACCCAACTGTAGTCATGCTTGACTGTGTATTCTTTACCATTCCTAACTATGTAATACTTTGTAGACACCAGTCACCACAGATGGCTACCATGGTGTGCTAAAAGACATTACACATGTGTATGCCTGGCTACAGGGTAGTCACACACACAAACACGCACACACTTGCCAGTATTGTGCATATATGTCTTGCCTATGTAAAGGTAACTAGTACAGTGGTATGCAGTTGGGGTATGTGCCACAGAACACATACAATTACACTTAGCGATTCCACATCTGAGCTGCGTGACATCACTTGACTGATTACTTGCAGTGGGGAGGGGAGGAAGAGAGAGGTTTAGCGGTTGACAAGGATAAAGGCCAGTGCAAAAGGAGGTATCGCTTTGGAATGCAGCAAAACCCGCTGCCTTGACAGGATGCAGACACAAATACACACACACAACCACACTCAGGCATTTGCTGACACACACACTCAGGCTTTTGCTGAGGCACACAGACAAAGACACTCAGCCATTTGCTGACACACACACTCAGGCATTTGCTGTCATACATGCACACAGTTGCCAGTGGTGGGATCAGAACTCCTGCCTATCTAAGCATCACTATTACAGTACTACGCAGTTATGAGATGCGCCACAGAGATTACACATCCCAAGGCAGTCAGACTGCCCTTCTACAATTGAGGACAACAACAGGGAGACTGAAGTACATAGCTGTAGACCTGTGTGTTTAAAGTAGGTGTCCATTACAACCTGTATGCACAAACAAGACACACCATCCGCAGGTAGGCCTGAGAGGTATAGTTGTAGCACAACAGGAACCTAAACTGGAGTATAGCCATCTGTGGAAGGGACAACTACTGTAACTATACAGGGTTACAGTGGGCATGCTCATACACTTAGTAGCACAGGGCCGTTTGGGATGCACTATGACTACAACTACACAAGGTTATACTGGGTATGCTCATACACTTAGTAAGAAAGGGATTGTTGGATGCACTGACTCAAATTACACAAGGTGGCAGTGGATGCGCTCATACATGTAGTAGCACAGGGCTGTTTGGGATGCTCTCTGTTTCTAACCACTGAAGGCCACAGTGTGCATGCTCAAACACGTACATGTACAGAAAATGTTGTAATGGACTCCTATTGTAAACACACAGGTTTACAGCTAGATACATCCTACCTGTCAGTATATATGCACATCATACAGGTTTACTACCTGATACCTGTATATGGCCTGTAAATGATATAACTGTGTATATGCTGTGTGATACACATGCATACGTGTACATGAAGTACTGACATATATATGTTATGTATATACATTCATGCATGTGTGGACGTGACAGACAATAGGTTACCTGGGTTGCACAGGTGGATGCTACCTACAGCATGTGTCACATACCTTGATGCCCTGAAAGGATATATTGATAGCAGGTTGTGGACAGTGACATTATACATGGAACAGTGACATGTGCAAGCATAATGTGTGAGCCACCTTGTATAATGGTACAGAGGTGCAGGTGTCAAGATGACCTCTTCCAGCTGTGTTAGTAGTTGTTATTATTAGCAGGACTGCTACTCTAAGTATATCTCACATTGGTCATATACACAAGTTCTGCCACTGTCCGTCACCTTATATGGAGCATTTGCTATCAAGCACATTAATGCCATGCGCAGTGATGTCATGTTATGGGTGGCAACTGCTAGACCAAAACAATGAGCCAATATCCTGCTGTTATTATGTGGTTGTCCAGTGTCTGTCATTCCGGGCTCTCATGACCGAACGACAGGCCTTCAACACAGAGCAAATGCATCCATGTTGCACATGTGTGTGGATAATACCTAGGTTGCATTTACCCATATAGCCGCATTCCAAGGCAAATGTCCTACACACAGAAGTAATACCCTGACAACTACATGACAATTGCAGTGGATGCTTATGCTAACCCGTGCTAGATGTGTGGCTTTAGTAATCCATTTGCTCAATGTAGAACCTACAATGGGGAATACCAACATCTGTGCAGTAAGGAACACCTGGCTGAAGGTTCTGTAGTGCACAATTGCACTGCCACCATATAACTCAGATCCAGACATGTGGGCCATAACAGTGGTATGGACCATACCAGGTGGTGCTGTACACATATTCATAAAGGCTACTCATATGTAAAGACCACTACTCAGACATAACACATCACAGATGAGTCAGGTACAGGTGACAGTGGCAAATGCTGCATTCTAGGTTGTATCCTCATATACATTTACCACCTTGTTCTCAGACTACCAACACATATCCATATATGGTATGACATAGTATGGTAGACCACCAGATAACCCTCAATTGGTGGACTGTACCTATGCCTACATCAACTGTGCAAAGTACCCATGTACAGACACAGCTGCATAATGTGTTATGCAATGCAATAATACCGCTGTTTGTAACCAGCTCAGTTGTATACATACCATGGTCCCTCGGATGTTGTCAGCATTAAGACGGTTGACTGTTGCTGTACACCAGTAAACAACACCCTCATGGTTGGATATGACCTAACCATACCTGCCCTGGATATGTACATCCCACACTCATACAATATAAATTACATTACCATGGCTTTCGTTTACCTTTCTACATACAGGTGGCTACAGTCATTACACACATGCACATGGCAGATAGCATGTTAACAGTACATAAAGTCTGATATCTATGTTGACAGAGGTAATATCCCCTCTCTACTGGTCACCCATGACACCTATCATATCATACAACACCCCATGTGGCATGTATGTCTTTAGACATGTCCACCTAATGCAATGCCTACAAACATACCCACATAACAGGACCCTAGGACCTACACAAGGCCTGTATTGACAGATCAGAGAAATCCAACTCTGTACTGTATGTTCCTGAGTAGTCACAGGTGATATGTTCATGACATGTACAGCCATGTGTGGCCACAGCTCCTACATCATATACACCATGTCAACAATTGCAAGCCATGCATGCTGTGTGCTGTCCGGGCATTAGCCTTAGTACCAAAATAGCTAGTACATGCTGGGGTGAGATGTGTACAAGCCACAGACCTCACACATGCTTGAATGAGTGTACTGCCTAGCTCTAACAGAGCACATTTCTGGCACTCTTCAAGTACACATGAGGTGTATGTGGCAAATATGATGTGTTCACTGTTGACCATTACAGTGCCCTGGCTACACCATGGCACTATCAAGTAACAGTTTGTAGGAGCATGACATGGAATAATGCTGTGTGTGTGTCATGCTGATATGTGCTGTTGTAATATATGTACAATTGGCTACTCAGTGAAAGTGGTGGTGTCCTACCAGTACATGAATGCAACATCCATTATGGTGTAATGCTCGGCTATGTTTCACACATGGTGTGGGGAAGGTGTGGAATGTATCCTCTTGACCTGCTAGTGCACATACTGATGTAGACTGCATATGTGTACATGTATTGCTGTTTGTGTAGATTCCATGTGTGTGCAGTGTGTGATGTCTGAAGGTAAGTGTTGTCTTAGTACATCATGCTGTTGCAATACAGCCTCAACATTGCCAACTGTATATGGTGATATGCTCTAAGTACAGTAAGCCGTACATGAGGTATGGACAGATGTTTGGACATGACTACTAAGTGGTGGGGCTTCTTTGCAGATGAATGATTACTGAGGACAGCTCACTGGTGTGTTACAACCAGTCCTACAATAACCTATGTACCTGTTAAGGTCAGGTTTTGTTAATTGAAGTGGAAGACAGATAATGTAGAATGCTGTAAGGGTGACACCGAAGGCAAACCCCATGACATCTGTAACAGTAATACCTCCCCTGTGCATATATTGTGCTTATATCAACACAGTTGTTAAAGGAAAGAGTCAGTAAGCATTGTACCAGATGCAATAGTGCAGTACTGCTGTAGTATCTATCATGAGATAGGCAGGTGTTTGATTTACAGTATTGGCACATGTGGGTGTGGGTCCATATATGTCACTTATGGTTGGGAATACATCCCACATGTTATCACTCTTCTGAACACTGTTGTTGACACCAGTACAGAGTGAAGTGTAGAAAGAAAGGCATAGACAGGTGGTTAAACCTCACACATGTAAAGTGTCTGTATGCGTGTGACATAGGTGTATTTCTTTGTGAATGTCAGTGTGTGTGTGTGTGTGTGTGTGTGTGTGTGTGTGTGTGTGTGTGTGTGTGTGTGTGTGTGTGTGTGTGGCTGTCCATGTGTATGGCTGTCCGGTTACAGGAGTGAGGCTGTATTTTACCATAGTGAAATGTTAATGCCCCTTCCCCGATC
The DNA here is from genome assembly GCF_019279795.1 of Protopterus annectens. Taxonomy (NCBI): domain Eukaryota; kingdom Metazoa; phylum Chordata; order Ceratodontiformes; family Protopteridae; genus Protopterus; species Protopterus annectens. The sequence goes on along the minus strand of NC_056732.1, from coordinate 1,283,183,048 downwards.
CACTCAAACCAGTCTAGCATCCCTGTTGATACCCTCAATCGTAGACGGGCATACTAACCGACTGTTAACATGTACATCCTGGGGTGTGACCTGTTGTTACATAGCCTACTGATGGACCCCCCCTCCCCACATACACTCACTGCACTGTAGTATCCCTGTCAATGTCCTTGATCTTAGGCCATTCCAACTACCTCTACATGTGTAATCTCTGTGGTGCATCTTGTAATTGCGTAGTACTATAATGATTATATGCACATAAGCAGGGGTTCTCATCTGAACACTGGAAACTGTGTGTGTGTGTCAGAGTGTGTGTTACTGTGTCTGGAATCCCTGAGTGTGTGGGTGTGTCTGTGTTTGCATGCTGTCATGGCAGTGGGTATTACTGCTTCCCAATGAGAAGCCATTATTTTCCACTGGCCTTTACCCTTGTCATCCAGCATGCCACTCTTTTTCCCACTCCCCGCTCCAGGTAACTATACCTGTGATGTGACCCACTAGGGATGTGACGGCTCTGAACACAGTAGCTTACTACACAGCTATCATGCTCTTGGATCATTAGAACAGTAAACATAATTGAAACATGGGAGAATATAACTGTGATGTGGAAGCTACAAAGTGCATGCGGGTATTGTCATACTGACCTGTGGGTAGTCAACATGTACATATGGGACTCCCGCAAACACCAACATCCCCCGACACATGCAACTACATCTGCAAGAGGAAGACAGAATGTCAAGATCAACATGCTGTTAGTGTTGTTACATATGATACCTACTGTCAAATGTACAAAATGCATTCTAAAACTGCAATACATGGTATATCTACTGCCTGCCAACACTACTCAACAATATTAATCTACAATTGTCTACCTAGTATGTTCACCCTGTGCATCAGACCATATGAACATGTCCCTGCACTGATGGTGTGGATGACAGGGATATGGCACAGGCATCATCATATGCACAGGGTGATAATGTTTGCCAGAGGCCTAGGCGGTGCCATTGGATGACATCATGCATGTGTGTTAGGGCCTGTGATATCATTGGGTGTGTGTGGATGTATTGCGTGTGTGTGTTGAGGTGCCTTACATTTGTTTCCAGTGTGTGTGTGTATGCATGCACACAGGTCTGGCATGTGGCTGGCCTACACAGGGGTATTATTGACAGCTGCAGACTGTAAAAGGCAGTTTCACAGTTCACGGTGTCTGGCCATGGCCACATGACCTGCACCTGCCAGGGGTTGCATGGGCACTACCAGACAGAGGTCCAGACTGGGTACCATCTGATGACACATGTCCACTGGAATCCTGTCCCTGTTGGGACCATCCAGGACAACATGCACATGGCCTGCTGTGTCCTGGTGTGGACTGCACAGCACCAGCAGCACTGCTGCTGCTACTGCACTATGGGAGCAGGCATGTGCAGTAGCATGTTCATGTAGATCTTCAAAAGGTGATGTAGCTGGCCTACATCCACGTGCCCGATGCCTCACTCCCACCAGATGTTCCAGCACAAACATTCCACGCTTGAGGAATGACATGCAATGGTCAAGGACTCCCACCGTGTCACCCAATCATCTATCCAAAACATCTGCAAGATGATGGTGAGAATTTGCAAGTGCCTGGATGTTGTCAGTTAATGAAAAGACAGCAGCCTTCTGAAGACTCAGACCATCTCTGTTGTGCCATTCAGCATGTGCGTATGCCTCCATTACAGCCTAAAACATCTGTCTGGTGACTCCAGCTGATGTGCTTTGTCTCACACGGGCATGTTGACCAGTGGTCCTCTTACGAGCAGCACTGGGCACATGCCTGAATGGGACATCACCAGTCTGTTGACTGGGATCATGGTGTGCAGCACACCTTTCATAGTCACCACACTTCCCTGTTCCATGCTACCACGTGCCAACTGTCCTTCCTCTATGGCCGGTGGTGATGGGGTATGTGCAGGCAGGGGAACTGTGTGTGAGGATGAGGGGTTAACAGGTGGAATGGCAACCAATGGCACAGATTCAGCCCCTGACAACCCTGCCTGTGCCTCAATCATACTATCATCATCACTGCTAGAGTCTGTGGGGACACTAACATCAGGTGGACCGCAGGAGGGCAACGCACCTACATCAACACCTGTGAGGGGAAGACAAGAACTGTACATTACAAGTTATACCAGACACACACAGACAGATAGACAGAGATACACACAGACAGACAGAGACACACACAGACAGACAGACAGAGACACACAGACAGACAGACAGAAAGATGGACAGGGACAGACAGACAGAAAGACAGACACACACAGACACAGACACACAGACACACACAGACACACACAGAGACACATGCAGACAGACACAGACACACACAGACACACACAGACACACACGCTACATGCAGGTGATATGGCAGATGGCATTCAGCTTAGACAATTATAGTTTCAGCTTAGGCAGTTATAGTGGTAGTTATCATACATCCCTGAGTTGCACACAACAGCATGCATGTGGTATAGCAGACGGCACACACCTTAAATAATTATAGTGGTGGTTAGCATGCATACCTATATTACACCATTTGTGTTAGTAGCCTATGCCCCATACCTGCAACACAATACATGCACTTTTCACAGTTGCACTGCACTGCCATGGTGTGTGCAACATACACCACATGTTAACAGACCATTGCTGACCTTTGTACATCTGCCACTGATGCTTTGTGTTGGCCACCGCCCCTATCTGTGAGGACATGAGCAGTAGGGTATGTCGACTGCATACTATGTTTGCCTGAGCTATAGCTTGCATATCTCCCCCAAAGCAGTGCATGTCTGTTCAACATTATTCCGCCTACACCTGAGCTGAGTGTAGACATTGTGCATGTGGCTGTACACACATGTTTGACATGGCTGTCCCTACTTTGCAATGGTGCCACAGACCAGCACAAGTTTACAGTACACTGGCCTGGTGTGTGGTGTATGACCTTGCCAATCACATGTAGTATGATATGCCTTCTGCTGACATGTTGAATGACATGCATACATGTGTAACACAATGGTGTCCTTTCTAATCTACATTACGGTAATAGTGTCCCAATGCAGGGACATGTTATACTAACATGGGCCTTCAGCTGATGCAATGTTGTCTGTCCACCCTACAAATATGCAGGGACATACTGCACATTGAGCTGATGTGCATAGCCATTGCAGGGCATCATGTGGCTTAACAATTGCTATACAGTGTGAGCTACTGACACAGTTCATAGCCATGACTATGTTCACATACAATACATATCTAATGTGGAATGTGATTCACGTCACCGAGGTGTATACACAATAAATCCTAATGTGGAATGTGTGACACAGGTCACAGAAGGGTGTACAGATGACACCCCCTGAACATCTGCAACCATATTACTGATACCTGGCAACTATGCCCACACATGGCTAACTTACAAGTACTCTATGTCCCACATGCCATTTGTGTACCTCACACACATAAGGAGCAGGCATGACAGTGATGTCTGACACCAGCAAGGTGACTGTACTGTATCTGTGGCTTGATGTGGATGTATGTGTATATTGTGCAACACATGTATGTATTTGGATACTGTAAAGGTGAATTCTTCCATGTCATGACACACTCCAGATGTTCAAGACATGTTATGTGGTGGTTTCATGTTATGCCTACACAAGCTGTGCACAGGCCTGTATGATGTTTAGTGTTTCACATCTGCAATATCACCATTACACAAAGGCCATAGTTGTATTGTGTCGAGCCAATGTACAACAGGGTGTACACACATGTACATCACTTCTACTGTGTGTGTTGCTTCATGTCACTGGCCATCCTCCATGGCCATGTGTACACATGTTCAGTTCAATGGTTGTGATGGCCATCTTACTTCACATGTCAGTGTTATCCCATATGACATACACCCATAGATGTCATATGCTCTACTGAGGGCAGGGTTATGCAGACAAAGGGTGGTATGAGTGGGATGTGAGACATGTTTTGCAGGATAGCTGAACAGTGTTGCAGTCAGCCCACTACATGTCATAGACATGTCTGTTAGCACATGACATTGTGTGACATTCATAGCAAGGGTATACTCCACAAGGGTGTATCCTGTGGGCCGGGCATACTCCATCTCCAACACATTTAGTGTGTGTGTGCACACATATGCTCTCTGTACAGTACTGTTTGTATTCCCAACATGTGTAATGCTGATAGTACCTGTCCCTACAGTGGAACACACCTCCACCATTGTATTCACTGTTGTCCACACATCTGGCAGTGACAGTTTGGAAGGTTTAGTGTAGGTGTTTCATATAGTCTTCAATTGCTTCACATGGATAAACAGTGTGATGCACTGCAGGTCTGACCAGTGTCCATTAACAGGACAACCATACATTATGTGTACGTGTGTTATGGCAGATAGCATGCAATTAATATGTTCTGTGCATTATCAAGCCTGGTAAATAATAACAATCTCACCTGACACAGGCTGCTGTCACTGCAAAACACCAGATGTACCTAAACAGGAGTGTCACAGCAGTAAGAGCATTATCCACACCTGTGTGATAGCTACAGGGTGCAATGTCCATGTTAGCACATAAGCCAGTACAATACATTATACTATGGAGTATGCACATCTGTGCATACATAGAGTAGCAGACTATAGTATGTGACATGTGTGCATACATGCCTTGCATATGATGTTACATTACATATTGTACAGTAACACATGTAACTATGTGATATATAGTTGTGTTTTATGTGCAGTAGTGACTTACCAGGCAACTCTAGGCTTGGTGGTTGAGAGACACCCACCTCCACAATACTAGCTAAAGTGTGTGGATGGAGGTCTGCAGGTGTCCCCAGGTTGTCCAGTAGCTCCTCAGTATGTGTGAGTGGGGGCTGGGTGAGTGGCCCCCCACCTGTTGCACCTTGTTCCCTGGCGATTGCATTAGTATGCTGTTTCGCTCATCTTATCAGGTCAGTGCAGTGTTGGCACATCTGCTGATAGGTGCAATTATGGCCACCAACATCATTTACCTTCCTGCAGAGTTCCTCCCACAGGGCATCCCGCTGCTGTGCATCCTGTGGCACATGGCTGAAGAGTGCCATGTAGGTGTCAAGGAGGTATGGGATGAGGACCTCATCCTCCAAGCGGCTGTAAGGTGGCAGTCTGCTACATGGCATACCTGGAAGACATAACAACAGAGACAGGTCACAGTAACTCAGAGAGAAGTACAGTAGTACAGCTGAACATACATGTGTATCACATTTATTAAGATTACAAATACGTCTTTGTAAATCTACATGACACTAACACCACTGACATATATAAGTCACACACATTTGACACCTACTGGTGATGTGATGTTATCACCATATATGTGTGTGCCATGTGATGACATTGCTCATACACCACATGGATGTTGTCTTGATGTGGGCATGTCATTTTGCCTGTAGTAGTGTCTTTATCTATCAGCACATGCCTGGATATGTTCACATTAATGCAATCATCCTTAATGCTGTGTATATGCCACATATATAGTCATACATAGCCGTTAGGGACATGACCTGTGACCCTGCAGACTTGCAAGCATGTATGTGTTTTGGCATATACATCTACATGGCACTGTACAGCTATGTAGCATCCTGCCATATATTGCCTATGTTGCACATGTGTAAAACATGGGACAATAGCTAGCCTGATGGTATTTGCAGGGTTGGATATCAACTATAGCATGTATGGTCATAGTGATCTAGTAGGCTATATGCCCTGGGCCATTTATGAGCCTAGGCAAACAGGTTACCTAGCTGTAGGCAACAGACAGGTAAGTTTCAGTGGCCAGTTCAAGCAGTGCCACAGAACTGATACACATTGTTACTGATATATTTGGCATGCGGTCATCACACCATGCCACTGAGAGGGGCGATGTGCAGCTTTGCTGGACAGGGATGCATAGTATGGCAATAGTATGTTAAGTGTATGGGACAGGGATCTGTCAGGCATGTTGTGATCCTTGTACTAGAAAGGTGGATCTCCATGATGTATGTGTTTATTCAGGATCAGGATATGTTAAGTGTAGAATGTCCAACACCTCTAGGTTGGACATGGCTTTATTCAGGGTAAGCTGCATGCTACATAGTGCAGCTGGGGATTGTGAAGGGCAGTGTAGGCCATCTACACATGGGCAATAACCCTTAAAAGAAATATGTGATCTATTATGGGTCACATGTGTGTTGAGTATGGCTGAGCAGTTATTTCTATATTCCTGGATGGCACCCTGTCATGATTAAGGGTGCCACATATGACTACCTGTCTTTTGTGGTGACGTAACTATCAAAGGGAAGTAGTGTCCAGCTGCATCCCATATACACAGTTGCCATTATGTTGACTGCTGCCTAGGCGGTAGTTAATGGGTACAGGGTTTGTAATATAGGGATTGACAATATAATACATAGTTGTCAGATTGTGGCCATACATCACACACCACACATCTGACACTCTAAGGCCCTTCTGTATGTTGAATGCAGCACACAATGAGTCAACTATTGCTCCTAGTTCATAGTCATTTGCATACATCAATAGGCTGATGCCTTCTGTGTAAGTCTATGTGGTATAGATAACAAAGAGGGGGAGTACCAGGAATGACCCCTGTATTACTGTGGCTGGCACTGGTTTGATGTGTGTGTATTCGTCAGACACCTTCTGTAGTGTTGGTTCTGCCAACAGTCCAGTTGCCAACCACTCCTGTGACATAGGAATATACACCTAGTTTACTGAGTGTAGCTGGAACACAGTATGGGTGATGGTGTCCTACGACCTGGCAAGGTCATGATATGCAGTGTGAATCAACCCTACTGTCATCTACATCTGTACCGAGTACATCAATTACATTGACCATGGTTCATAGTTTCATAGTTTCATAGTATAGTACTAGGCTATCTACCCTGGGGCATTTGTAAGCCTAGCCATAGTGATGTGGCTTTTGCCACCCCATGAAATGGTACAAAAATGTACAGAATAAATCTAGAATACTGTGCCTCTGTCTAGTAGTGACACAATGAAGGTCCCCTTATATAATAGAATTAGTTTACTGTGCCCCTGTCTAGCAGTGACACAGATGTGACCCCTGGGGTAAACTTACGATCTCCCATCCACTCATCAAGATTTCTCTTGAAGAGAGTCAGTGAGGGGCTCTGCCTAATACGAACTGGGATCCTGTTCCAAAGCATGGGAAGCCTCTGGGTTAGGAATCTATCCCTCCAGCATGTCCTATTCATACTTGTGCCGAGGTTTAAGTCTTTAGCTCGTGGTCCTGATGGATTTGGATTTTTTGAGGTGGAGCATGTCCATCAGATCCTGATTGGACATGGCCTTGTACATCAGGCAGAGATCACCACTGAGCAGGCGGTATGCTACTGAATAGAGCTGAAGTTTCTTTAGTCTGGCAGAATAAGACATATGTTGGAGACCCTTGATCCTTTTGGTGAGGTACTTTTGTGGTCTCTCCAGCTGTTGCAAATGCCGGGTGAGGTACATACCAAATGGGGCATTGTACTCAATCATGGGTCTGATGAGGGAGGAATATAGGGGTACAATGACATCCTTGGATCTGAATGTGAATCCCTTCATGATGAGGTGTGCAAGGTAGAATGTTTTTCTAACCACTTTGGCAACGTGGGTGTCAAATGAGAGGTCGCTGTCTACTTCCGTCCCTAGGTCTCTGATTACTTTTTCCGTACTCAGTGGGTTGCTGTCTATGTGATAATTTGTGGGTACTTTGTTTTTTCCAAAAGGGATGACTATACATTTTTTGGCATTTAGTTTAAGGCCGTGACTACGGCACCAGTTGTCCGTTTCAGTGAGGCCTTTTTGTAGGATGTGTGTGTCTGCTGGTGTATCAACTATGGCGCCTAGTTTGTAGTCATCTGCGAACTTTGTCAGCCACAGCCCTCCCATGTTTGCTTTAACATCTGAGAAATAAATGCCGAACAAGAGGGGTCCCAGGACAGATCCCTGTGGGACACCACTTGTGACTGGCTTTGAGTCTGACATTGCTCCAGCGATTTTAACTTTATGGGTTCTGTCCTTTAGCCAGTTTGCAACCCATCTAGTGACATAAGGGTTTACTTTTAAGCTGTTTAGCTTATCTATGATACCTGAGTGGGGTATTGTGTCGAAGGCCTTAGCCAAGTCCAGGTATGCTGTATGGACTGCTTTGCCCTCATCAATGGCTCTAGTGACTGTTTCGAAAAGTCAACCAGGTTTAAAAGGCAGGATCTGCCCTTTACAAAGCCGAACTGGGTGGGGTCAAGTGTCTGTAGGTCCCCTATGTCTCTGTTTATGAGTTCCATAATGATTCTTTCCATAGCTTTGCAGACCAGGCTAGTTAAGCTTATGGGGCGGTAGTTTCAGGGTCTGTAGAGGCACCCCTTGTGGAGTGGGACCACTGTTGCTGTACGCCAGTGTTCAGGTACATATCCCAAGTAAGGCTAAGGTTAAATAGCATTTTTATGTGTGGGTTTAGCTCCTCTTGGAGTTCACGTAACACGCACCCCGGGATACCGTCAGGTCCCATTGATGCTGTGTTTTTTGCTTTGTTTAGGGTGGTTCTCACTTGGACATCTGAGATGACAGGGAGATTACATTCAGCTGGGATAAGTATTTCTTCTTTTGGGGGTGGAGGAGGGGAGAAATTTGCACTGAACCTGTCAGCCAGAATGTTAGCAATATCTGTGGGTTCAGTGTATTTTTTGTTGTTGTGAGCCAACTCTGAGCATATCTGAGGATTTCCGCCCAGGTTTCTAACATAGCTGAAGAAGGCTTTGTGGTTATCTTTAGTGTCCTTAGCGATTTTTCTCTCAAAGTTTGCCTTGGATGTTTTTATGAGAGAACGTAGTTTTCTGCTAATGTTGATCAGAGATGTCTTCCCTTCATGGGATTTTGCTCTGACGTGCAGTAGCTTCCTTCTTTTGTTATACAATTTGTTTATGGTTGAGGTCCACCAGACAGGACGCTTACATTTGGTGGAGAGGAACTTGGATTTGTTTGGGATTGCATGATCCATGCATTCTTGGAGATGTCCATAGAAAGCATTTGTGAAGGATTCGGCATTGTGGGATGTGGTATCCACTGGCACAGTGGGCTTAAAGGATACCATCTCAGTCTTAAGAAGAGTGAAGTCTGCTTTTGAGAAGTTTTTCACTGTGGTCTTTTGTGCTGGGGGTGGAGGTGGGATATGTATATCCAGGGTGATTAGTTTGTGGTCAGATCTCACTAGTGAGGGGTATACTTCTGGTGTGGAGCATTTTGTCCCCATGTTTGTGATGATCAGGTCTAGTATATTATCTCCCCTAGTGGGAGAGGTGACTAGTTGTTCCAGAGCATTTGAATTTATGAATTCCAGGAACCTTTGGGCTAGCGTATTAGGGCTAGAATAATGTACCCAATCTATGTTTGGGTAGTTGAAGTCTCCCAGTATGATGGTATTTTGTGATACATTCATATCCTCCAATGTCTTCAGGAAGGCTGAGTGGGGTTCTTGAGATTGGGAAGGTGGTCTGTAACATGCTACCAGTTGTATAGCAGTTTTGCCTATGGTTAGTTGCATCTGTATAATCTCTGATGCTTCATGTGTTGCTACTAACCTGGAGGTGTGGGTGTCCTTTATGAATATGGACACTCCCCCTCCCTTTGTGGTTCGGCCCGGGTTTTGGGGCCGAAAAGCATGATACGAGGTATAGCCTGGTAGTGCTGGGGTGCTCTCAGGAGCCTTGAACCAGGTTTCAGTTACTGCACAGACGTCGATGTTCTCCATGCTGAGGAGTGCATCAAGTGTCTGCATCTTGAGATTTAGACTTCTGGCGTTGAGCAGCATTACCCTTAGTTTTTTCCATTTTTGTTTTCTAAGGAGGTGGGTTTGTCTTTTGAGCCTTGCCTAAAAAAGGCACTATGGGGTGGCAAGAGCCTTAGCCAATATCTGGAAGCCCAGTGGTGACAGGTGTAAGCCATCCCTTGCGAAGCAGCGTGGCTTGTCCAACATATCATCCCAGGCAGACAGACATTGGATCCCCTTAGAATGACACCAGTACTTGAGCCAATTGTTAAAGCTGATCATCTTGTCTTTGTATTGTAGTATCATTCTTGGTGAGGGCAAGATGCTGCTCAGGATCAGGGTCATACCAGCCTGGGCTACATAATCCGAGAGCTCTTCTATGTCTCTTTTCATGTAGTCCAGGGAGGTACGTCTCAGGTCATTCACACCAGCATGGACAATGACGGAGTCATATTTGTACTTGCTTTGGAGTGACCTCAGTGCATGTGTTATGTGGCGGATCCTCATGGCCATACAGACCAGACTCAGCAGGGTAGTTGTGCACTATTTCCCATTATTAATGGTATATCCCCCTTTGTGTGGTGTGATAACTGTTGCTGTGCACTATTTGGTGTGTACGCAGCCTGACATGGAGCTATGATTGAACATGGTGTGTATGTGGATAGCTGAATGTTCTTACATTTGTGTAGGATACACCCTGGGATGTTGACAGGTCCTATGAAAGCTGTATGCATGGCATTAGAGAGTGCAGCTTGTACCTGCATAGTTGTTAGTACAGGGGTCCTGTAGTGTACATGGATATATTACTAAGTGTACCTGTTGGGGTGGGGGGGGTGGGAGTGGGTTTAGGTTCTCCGAGACCCTAGCTGGATGAACAGGTGCTATTTCTGTAGGTGCAGTACTTCCCATGCCATAGTGCTGTGTAGCATGGCAGGTCTTGTCGTTGCCATTACTATTAATGACACAGCTATAGAATGCTGTGTGCTTGGCCTCATAATATGTGGCTGATTAGTTTCACAGTAGCTTTGCGTGGTTTTATATGGTGCATCTGCATCTTACTGAGGCTGCCCAGGGATCACCTACACTCATGTGTGTTCACTCTTGCAACAGTTACTACCTTCTGTGGTACAGTTTAAAGCATGGTACCACCAGTTTGCCTATTTGTTTGTGTTGGGTTGACTCCTGGTTCTGTTTCAATGGCACAATCACTGCACATATGTGACTGCTTAAGTTTCATTTGTGTAGGATTCAGCATTTGTACATGCATTGTCCATCTGCATGGGTGGCATGGCACTCACCACTCTGCTCTTAGGAAACATAACATTGGCATTGGAGACTAACTATGTGTAGCATACTGTTAGCCCTGTTTGTGTGACTACTGTGATTCAGGCCAGTGGGGTCGATGGAATACAACATGCATTGAGCGCAGGTGTTGGTACATGAGGAGTCTTCCCAGTTCATAATGGAATAGTTGAGAGTAGCCAATAGTATGGGTCTGTCTCAGACCTAATCTTCCCCACTACAACAGATTATGATAGTTGGGAAGTCTGCGGCCTGGTGGGTGATCTGTCTCAAGGTGCATTTTGAATTCCACTGTGGCACAAAGGTAGTTGCTCAGCATAATGCATCTGATGTTATGCAAGTGCAATTAGTGTGGGGGTATAGATATCCTTCAGGAATATGGACACATCTGTGGCCCGTGTGTTCCAATAAAGGATAATGGGGAAGAGGTGAGGTATGTGTTATAACATGGTCATGCAGGTGTGCTCTCCGGAGTATTGAAACATGTCTCAGTCACTTCACAGATATGTTCTCCATGTTAAGGATTGACATATGTGTGTCCGTATAGTGTTTCTGATATGTATCATTGTGTTGCGAGACACGCAGTTCATTGCTTGGCTGCCGCGTAACAGCAGTGGACCCTCACCTGAACTGTGAATGATGAAGGCACTATAGGGGAATCATGAGCCTTAGGCAGTATCCAGATTACCAGGGGTGACAGGAGCAGGCCCTGTCTGGCAAAGCATCATGGTCTGTCGACCATGTTATCCCAGGACAACAGACACTGGATACCCTGTGACATGCACCACTGCACTAGACAATTGTGGAATACAATCCTTTTGTCCCTGTACTGCAGTATCATTCTGGCCAATGGCATAATGCTACTTAGGCCTTGGGCCATACCTGCATGGGCTACAAGACCTGACAGTTACTACATGTGTTTCCATGCAGTCCAGGCTACTGCATCACAGGTCCTGCACAACAACATGGAATATGCCAGAGCCATGTGTATAGTTCAAAGGGTGGTCTGAGTGTATGAGCATGTGGCTAATCATGGCAGACAGGCAGCTGACAGTATGCATGCCCTCATATAGGTCAGTGTGTAATATAGTGCTAGAGTTTGCATTCACAAATGAGTACTGTTGGGCATGTTTCCAGTCATGTGTCCAGAGTTGTATCACAATTATGCAAACTATGTCATACAGTTTGTGTATGTCAGTGTATGTCTCTTCCTGCTTGGGGGGGTCACTTGTTTGGCCAGATACTTAGATGCGTCTGTGAATGTGTGTGATTTCCGGTAGTGTGTATGGGTGTCCTTACTGTGTTCTGGTAAGGGTATGTGTTGGTTGTGTTGATGTGCTGCATGTGTTATCCTACACCTCATGACTGTCCAGTCCAGTCATGGCTGTAGACTGGGCTGCCTTCCAGCTTACCCCTGTAGCTGCATCCCAAACAATGTGTGGGGCATGGTGTTAGGTGGCTCTGGCAGTGTACATGGCATAGAGATTACATTCCCCCAAGATGGCCACATACACAAAGCTGACATTAGGAAACACCAGTAGCTGACTAGTGGACATGCCTGTATGAGCAGTCAGTACTACAAGTACCAAGTACAGTATTTAGTTTACGTATTGCCTAGGAAGATGTTTTAGACAGTGATGCTCACATATAAATATTTGTGTTATGGACGTGACAACACTAGCTATTATGGAAACATTGTAGCTACCTTTAGCAGCAATCCTTCTCTGAGGAGCACATCACATCCTGTTAGTTGATTACTGATGATGCAAGTGTCTACAGGTCTGTTTCCTTCTCTGGGTATATACTCACATATCCACCAGGACCATGAGCTCTGTTGGGCACAGACACCCACTCTCCAAACAGTGTCATGTATCAATAGACTCTGATGCCACTATCAACATGATCAGGATATAATCAGATAGTGTGAGCCATCATCTATGATGCAGCTATTACACATTGGTAGCTGTCTCCTACATCCTACTCTCCTACTGCAGATGTTACACTGGAGGTAAAGATGATATGCAACCTGTTTCATTACCAGTGCTTTGCACTACCTTACATACAGTATGTGCAGGCAGCTGTTAGGTTGGCAATGAGAGGTTGGGCTACACAAACCTTGTAGTTCAACCAGTGTGTCTGTACTCTCAATATCCACTCTATGTAGGTGTGCACATAGCCATTTGGCCCAGCCCTGTAACAAGGGTCACTACACATTTTCATAACATGTACACATGCTGTTATTGCTTGCAAACGATAGTAGAGAGGTGGATATTACATGTGTTATGTGCATGGATAGTTACCTGGCTCTTCCAATTATCTTTGCAATCATGCTGCTAACCTGTCAGATGAATACTAATGCTATGTATCCTGTCATTGAGTATGATAATTGCCAATAGACATAACTACTGTTTACATAACATAACAGAACTGCTATGTAGAAAAGAATACAGATCTGCCTAGAATACTGTACATTACACAGTTATTGGCACAATATCCCACAATGCACACTATATTTGCATGGTAAGCCCACCTTTAGCATGTTCATCTTACTTATACACTCATACATATGTCGACTGTTACAATATATTGACATATACTATCCCCTGTTGTAGCACATACTTGTTGGACCAATCCTGACACTGACAGTGGCTGGAAGCAAATTGGTGGGTTACAAGCCCATATCATCCCTTGTGGTGTATGTGGAGTGTGCCATGTGACCTACAGCAGTACATACATAAAATACTACAAGCATTACTACTTCTCAACAAAACATCGCTACAAAATAGCTATTTCCACTATATGCATTGATTACACTGTAATTCTTACAGTACAGGTACTACATACACAGACATACTACATGTTATACATACCGTCTTAGTAACTGCAGGTGTTATTAACTAGTGTAATACTTGTTTCCAGTTCGTCTTTCAGTGTTTTATACTGTCCTACAGGTAGATACAGATGGTTTAAATGTGCAACAAGGCAACCTTTTATAGTTACAGATCAGTAACGTGCTAGCATGATGACCAATTGGTGTTCCTAAGTAGCTAATTACATGCACATCAGCTGCGCTGCTACTGCCTTAGCCAATACCATGGCTACAGTGCAGTATAATTGAGTACTCCACTTGGGCATTGTCCCTTTGCCTTACTTGTGAGAAAGACAGCGTGGAAGTTTTGTTTGGAATCTATTGCAACAGCTGTATGGAGATGAACAGTAATGTATTGTGTGTAATGCCTAGAGGAGTTGGTCTAAGTGTGAGTACTGCTGTTATATTTCTGAACATTGCAGGGTTTGTCTGTACCTAATGCTTCTGCATATGTTTCAGACTGGCCAGGTTGTTTGACCAGCTCAAGGCTGCATAGCTATGCATATAATGTTAGGGGGTTTACAGTGTGCTTACCAGACATATTTAGTTTGGTGTTACTGTGTATCATACTGTGCTAATAATCAGTATTCGGTAAAACTTCCTGGTGTACGAATCTTTCAACCCTCTGAAACGGGATTAGTTCATACAAACCCTGTTACATCAGCAGCTGTTCAATTGTATAATGGCAACTATTTCACATAAGGCCATGTTAGTGTGTCTGTGTAAGGTGTCAGCAGATGTTGTACAGTAGTTGCATAATTGGTTATGGTATGACAGTATGTATTGATGTAATTATTTTGGTTGTGGGGTAGATGTTGGTGTGTGTACATAGCATATGCAGGTGTGTAGGAACCCCTTTTATACAACGTCTATATGTGTGTGGGTGTTCTTTCCCTATGTGAACACCTATCCCTTAGTGCACTAATACTATGGTAATTGCAGGCTGATTCATTAAGGCACTATTAAATGCTTCCTGTATAGCATGCAGTCCTTGAATCCTTTCGGCAATACATCGGAATGTAAAAAAAAGATTTGCAAAATGAAAGCTGTCTGTGTAATTCTGTCATGGATATTTGCAGTCATTGCAGTTGTGTTGGTGACTGTGTCCATAGAACATATTTGTAATAGTGTATTGGCATATTCTCTTCATATGTTATGTTCATATTGTTTGGGGGGGGGGCAGAATGTGTGATTGCTATGGTCCATGTTATACTCAGATATGACCACTTTGGATGCTGTCTACAGACATGTATGTATGTGTATGTGTATATATATATATATATATATATATATATATATATATATATATATATATATATATATATATATATATATATATATATATATATATATATATATACATATATATATATATATATATATATATATATATATACATATATACATATATATATGTGTGTGTATATGTATATAGATATATACATTATTGCATACGTTTATCTGTACCTCCATAGATGTGTAGATGTTTTTAACCTATCTATATATCTACATATATATGTAGACCTGTATATATCAACATGTCTCTATCTCTCTCTCTCTCTCTCTCTCTATATATATATATATATATATATGAGCATACACCTTTAATTGTGTACATGACGGGTTGTCCTATTTCAACACATTCCTCCCTTTTGTGTTTTAACCTGTCTGCATACACACCTGGGATAGGTGCATCTCAGGTAGCTTAGTGTTAGGTTACTCTGAGGATGGAGTACATGGTTGTGGGTTCTACTCCTGGAAGGTGTTATTATTTTACCTCTCAGAGTAGGCACTGGTAGGGAAAGTTTGAATAACGCAAATTTACGCGGTTGTGAGCAGGTTTGCCTGTGGTCTGTTCGACATTAAGCAAAGGTCAAATGTGTGAAGCGCTTCTCCGTTTACCGTGTTTCAGCGCCGCTTGCCATCACGCAAACACATAGAAACCCACTTACAACTGCTTAAGAGTGCTTTAATCTACCTGCATCCAAAAGCCCTTATTCTGGCCTTCAATATAACCTAACAACCCTTGCAGGTCTTGAACCCGGGACCATGAACACCACAGTCACTGACTTTATCACTAAGGCATCTGAGATATGTATGAATGTTATGGAGTTTAGAATATACATTGTACTACAGACATTCCTCACTACTGAAAACAAATGTGACAGTCAGTTGGTGTACATATGTCCGATACATATTAATGTTCATATGTTTGTGAAAATAGGTGTTACAATGTGACATGACAGGGTGTATTATGAATGAGTAAGGTTCTTGCTTTGTGTCCTTTTTATATTGTCCCCATACTCCATGTATACCCCTCCAGTTCACTTATTGGACATCCAACCCAGGCCCTCCTTGATGCATGATTGCATTATCGATCATTCCTCCCCCACCCCAATCTTCACATACACAACAATCACCCCTTCTATGGTGAATTAGATTAATATTAATTGTTATAATACCAGAGCTGAATGTGTTTTGTGTACACTCCAATTCCTTTGGAGTGCTTTTGTGTTACGAAGTGTGTTCATAGATGTTTATATATATGGCTATTGATGTAACTGTATTTTATATATATATATATATATATATATATATATATATATATATATATATATATATATATATATTTGTGGGTTCCATACACTAGATTGAATATTCACTAATTCAAAATAGTGCTCACTGCAGCAAAAGTGCAATTAATCAAAAGTGCACTTACGCGAAGTTCAGTACAACGAACGGGTGTTGTACTGGACTTCTGTGCTGTACTCACATACCTTAGGGATAGGGCACGGGTCATAGTAATGGGATAGCCAATAGGGTTCTCCACTTACCATGATCCGCGCTCTAACCCTAAGGTCCGTGACGACTGCAGTGCAGTGAAGGACATAGCAATGTCCTCCACTATTGTGCGATAGTCACGAACCTTAGGGTTAGAGCATGGGTTAGGGTAAGGGGATAGCTTTACTAACTATCCCCTTACCCTAACCCATGCCCTAACCCTAAGGTCCATGATTATCACACTATAGTGGAGGACATAGCTTGTTTTTTATGTCCTCCACTGTGCTGTGGTGTTTTCGGTGAAGTGCACTTACGCAAAAGTTCACTTTCATTAAAGTGAACTTTCGCAGAATTGAGGCTTCCTATAACAAGTTCGAAGTAGTGAACTTTTGTTCTTGTAATAGGAATCCATATATATATATATATATATATATATATATATATATATATATATATATATATATATATATCGTATTAGTTTGTAACAGTAATACATCTGTAGACTGGAATGTGTTGGTTCACAAACTGCAGTACATTAAAATGTACTGTACATATGTATACAAAGTCACTGTCCCATTTGTGATCATTACAGTGAAATGCATATGGTATAAGGTGTAGTCTCAAGACCATGCAACATGTGTACACCTCGGATGGCTTAGTGGTACGTCCCATGACAATAGTGTGCATGGTCGAGGGTTCAACACCTGTGATGCTTTATGAATGCTTTTTACTGCATAATAAGGCTCATTTAAGCAGTTGTAAGCAGCATGTTTAAAAGTGTTTGTGTGACATTATAGCAGCAGTTAAGCACAGTTAAACAAACTTTGTAACATATGACCTGTGTACGCAAACACGGCCACATCTGCCAACTAGTCCGGATATATACATGTCAGTGACGTAACATCTCACTATATGCTGATATAACATTACATTCTCTGTTGACTGTACTCTCCTGCACACATGGGTTTATATGGGTGATTCAAATGTTTATTATAAAGATGATTACTACCCATATATGCAAGCTGTGGTTAAGGTATACTTTTGCACATGATAAATATCCCTACCTTTATCAGGACTGTAACCTCGAATGCAAAGATACTATGTGGATGCTGTATCCATTACACTGTTGACATTAACGTTGCTTCTGCCTATTTCCTATTTAGATGATTTCTATGTGTAAGCAAGGCTAAGCAAAGGACGGGGCCCCCAAACTCACTGAGCTTCACATACTCTTGAAATAACAACATATAACAAATGCACTGTGAGATAATACATTACATTCTTAACTACATTAGGCATAGCCCCTCACTGACACACTTCAAGGGAAACCTTGTTGTGTGAATGGGTAACAGACTATACATCCCTCGGATCGTGTGTCCTAGAACCATAGAGCCAGGGGGGTGGGGGAGCATGTCCAGTTTGATAGCTGCAAGACCTGTTGTGGGAATTGAATGGTGTTGAATTGCCACATTAATATGCCCTCTTTAGATTACTAAGTGCCCCTATCACCCTCCACAACCCCAGTCTTCAACAGCTTCCAGCAACTCTGCCTGGAATTGCTTCATTGGCTATACTTGACAGATGCTCAGTTACTTCATCAATGGTGCAGGGAAGGCCAACACACTGTTGTTATGCTTCTAATTACCATTGGGCAGATAGGTAGTAGGCTATCTGTGAACCTCTAATGTGCAGGCCATCACAGGAATAATATGTGAATAAACAGACCTTCAGATCACAAAATACAGTGTGAACTCACCATGTAGTCAGGAAACAGTTGGGTACAGCAAGAACATACAGAACACTGATACTTAGTCACTCCAAAAGTCTATCTTGGAAGCTAGAAGACTTGTATAAGTTTAAGGCTTTCTATTGCTTACCAGTAGGTTACCTACAGGGGAGATGTAAAACAAGCACAGATGGGGAATGTGCATGCAATGATCCCATACTGGCCTATGTGTCAGCCTTACACTTTGGAATACTGGCCAAGGCTATTGGCACCCCCATGGTGCCTTATTTAGGAGAGTCTCAAAGGTGAATACCAGCTCCGTAAACAGCACAATAGCAGATTCAATGAGGATTATGCTACTTATCACCAGCGGTTGTGATCACAACATGCATGCACTCACAGCACTCCTCCGGATGGACAACATCAACATCTGTGCATTAACTGAAAACTGTATTAAGGCTGCTGAGAGCACACCAGCACTACCAGACTACACCCCATACCACACATTTCAGCCACAGAAGATGGACTGACAGACATGGAGGGGCTGTATCCATATTCATCAGGGATACCTACACCTCCAGGTTAGTGGGGCAGCATGATACTTCTGTGATCATCCATATGCAGCTAACATCAGCCACAACTGCAATGTGGAATGTGGCCTGCTAAGGATCACCCTCCATGACCCAGGACCTCCACTCCAGTTACCTGGAGACAGTGGAGAACACGACAGTTCTAACATACACCCTGGCTTTGGTTGATGTCAACTACCATACCATTAACTGGGGAATGTACTCCGGTACTCACTTCTAGGACCAGCGCTTCCTGGAATGTATCACTTCATATGCCCTGTATCAGGTGGTAACCTCCCTAATGTGGGGTGAAAACTACTACATGTGGTCATCACCAACATGGGCAACAGGTAACAGGTGCACCACAGTGGAGGTTAACCAGTCACTGGTTAGATCTGACCATGAACTATTCACTGTTTCTACACCCAAGCATCTCCCCCACCCACAGATAAAACAGTACATACCTTTCCTACAGCTAAATTTACATTACTAGTGACAGGGGTGTGGGGTTTCACAGTCCCCATGCTAAGGGGAAACACTGCTCAAGATACATACAGATTTACAAATGCAGTCTATAAGCACCTACCCGGATGTATGGATCGTGCCATCACTGGTAAACCAAGACTCACTCCTCCTAGACAAGGACACTGGTCTAGTGGACTTCTGCAATAAACAGTCTATACTACCAAAGTAGGACAGTGTTCCAGACACACAGCAAATCTCACTAAGGGCAGACATCCCTGACCACTATTAGTATGATAAGTAGGTCCCTCATGACATCATCCAAGGCTAACATCAGCAGGAGAATACACAAGGATTCTAAAGATAACCACAAAGCCTTCTTTGGCTATGTCAAGGATCTACGGGGTGACACACAGATTTGCACTGTGCCGATGAAATATAGCAAAAATATGCTGACCCTACTGATATTGCCAACATACTTGCAGATACATTCGGTGCATACTTCACCCCCTAAAGAGCCCACAACACTACCCAAAAGGTACAGTATCCCAACCATCAAAGACACCCAGGTGGAAATGGCCCTCTCTAACAGCAGACCACAGCATCAATGGAGGCAGATTTTGAACCAGACTGCATCTTGCAACCTGTACAAGGCAACCGGCCCCCCACCTAATTAAGCATTCCTACCTCAGCCTCTCCACAGGCTACATGACACGTGGCAATGTTTATTCCACTCCATCAAGGTGAAATCACAACTGACCATAGTAACTACCACCCCATAAGCCTGACTAGCCTGGTCTGCAATGGTATGGTTCACATCCTCATGGAACTCATTGACAAGTGACATTGGTAACCTTCAAACATGTGACCCAACCCAGGTCAGCTTGTTTGAGTGCAGTTCATGCCCACTGAACCTGTTTGATGTCTTACATACCATCACCAAGATGTTAGATGACAGGAGGTGGTTCACACATACTACCTGGACCTCAGCAAGGCTTTTGACACCATGCCCCACTCAGGTATTATTGATAAACACACCAGCCTGTACATTCACCCATACATCACAGGTTGGGTTGCCAATGGGCTTACACACAGAACCCACATGGTACAACTAGCGGTCTCCAGGTCCAACTCTTGAACAGTCACAACTGGTGTCCCAAAGGAATTGGTCCTGGGAGCCCTACTGTTTGGCATATATGTCTCAGATGTACAGGCAAACACAGGTGGACTACAGCAGACCATATTTGGCAATGACTGCAAACTGGGAGCCATGACTGATAGTCCAGCTGACACGGACATCCCTAAACGGGCCTCACAGAGAATGCCACAGGGTGCCAACGACATGGCCTCCAGCCAAGTGCCACTAACTGCATGGTCATTTCATTGTGGAATGGGCACCCACATATTAACACATGAGTGGCAGCCACTTTAATACAGACGAGGTAATGGGGTAACTGGGGACTAAGGTAGATAGTGATCTACCCTGTGACAATCATATCTCCACAGTAGTTAAGACTTCCTTCTATGTAGGCCATCTGACTACTACAGGATTCCCATCTAGACATACTGGGGTTATAGTGCCCCTTTACTCATCACTCATCAGTCCCATCATAGGGTATAATACCTGTCAGAAAAATATGTATTAATATATATGTTTAGTGCTTATTAGAAGCTAAAAGGGTTAACACATTTCATTCTATTTTATGTACAGCTTAGTTTTGTATGAAACTACAAGATGCTTTCTGAAACTGCAAGATGCTCTCTGATCTTTAGATCAGGGACTTGATTTGTATCATCTGTCAGGAGATTTGTCTTGTACAAGTCAGGGACAGGAAGATTGCAGTCTTGTCGTAGATCAGGGAAACAGAATAGGTAAGGCAGTTATTCTAGATAAACTGTGAAAAAGAGAAATTGTGGTACCATGTAAAAATAAGAAGGGTTATGTAACATTTTAACAGTCAGAACAATATGGGAAATAAGTGCACAAAAAGTTCCCAAAATCCACCGTTAACTGAAGATGCAAAATATATGCAATTACAGCGTGCCGACAATGTTAGGTACTATACAAAATGGGTTAATAAATATGAATTTGATGGCAAATTAGAAAAATCCTCACTTATTAAACTTGTCAAACAGCTTAAAACCGACGCAAAAGGTCAGGTAAAAAAGCAACGTCAATTAGGCATTCCTCAGGCACACAGGTGGATTGAGGAAGCAAACCGTAGGGAACAAAAGAGTAATAATTCAAAAGCAATGTTTCTAGATAAAGAGGACAATAATTTAGTAATAGCATCAGCCCCTCCACCCCCTCCGCTTCCCTTACCAGAATATGAAGCGAGTGGACAAGCTGGTCCACCTCCGCTATACCCAGCTGTCTCCGCAAAGCCAAGACCGTTTGTCAGAGATCCCATCGAGACTAGGTCTCGAACACGTAACTTAAGATGGGATATTGAGTTATATCAAATAAACAAAAATTCACGAGCTATGAGTGAAGAAGAGATATGTCCGCATATAGAAGTACCAGATCCTCAGGCAGGACAGGAAGGGCAGGACCCAACTCTCCTGGTATATAGACCATGGACACCGGAAGGCATCCGGAAAGCTACAGAGGGAATTCCCCATCCAAAAGTTAATTTTAGAAAATTCTTAGAAGACTTACAGGGCATGAGGTTAAGTTATCATTTAAATGGAGAAGAAGTAGAAAAAGTAGTTAGACAAATTGTAGGTCCAGATTGGCACATGATCAGTGGCAACTGGAATCCCCATGACGCAGAACACAAGCCTCTCCCACATAGCAACGCAGAACTGGATAACAGAGTAAAAGGTCTAACAGACCGAATCTCTGAGAAATGGAAGCCTAGGGCAGACTGGACTTGCATTAATCAATGCATCCAACAAGAAGGTGAAACTGTTGACAGATATTATGCTAGATTATTAGAGTGTTTTAATAACCATTGTGGAATGCAGGTACCTGAAGACCAAACACATGATTCTCCATATGAGCAGCAGCTAAAGTGCATTTTTAAAAGGCAGTATTTTACCTATAAGCAGTTTTATTACAAAGCACATGGTAGACCATCATACAAGTAGATTACAGTCACTACTTGAATATGCTAGACATGCCGAAAGGCATTTTAACAGTAAAAAGAAAAAGAAAGCCCAAGTATTTTCTGTAGAAGATGGAGCAGAAGTTTATGTAGTACAGTCCGGGAAAAAGGGCAAGAAAAATGCCCAGGGAAGCAAACAATCTGATAAGCGATCAGAGGAGTCTGAAGAGAGAAAGAAAAGGGGTGAATGTTTTAAGTGTGGAAAAAAGGGACATTTAGCAAGGGATCGCAAGCAAAACAAGAAGGTAGCCATGGAAGATAAGGAGGGTGAAGACTGACTATATGATAGTCAAGAATCACTGGAAGGGAATAACCAAGAAAAGACAAATGCAAGTGTGATAGAGGGAGTAGAGAATGTGACAGAAGAAATAGAGGAAGTGCAAGAAATTGCAGATAGTGAAGAAAGTGAAATTTTAGACTTAGCATTATTGAGCCTAGAGCTCTACTTAGTAGATATAAAACCGGAAGTTACACTTCTGGTAGAGGGGAGGGAAGTCAAATTTCTGTGTGACTCTGGGGCATCATGGACCCTGATACATCATTCTAAACTACCAGAAAATTCAGAATCACTCGATTACATATTAGTGAAAGCAGCTAATGGACAACTGTATCGGGAGCCACTCTCCCATAACATAGCAATAACTGACCCTGTTTCACGGATGACCCAGAAAAGCAAAATTGTTGTTTCTGCAAAATGCCCGGTAAACCTTTTGGGCAGAGATCTTATGCAGATATTTGGCATAGCAGTAGTTCCAACTATGCAGGGTATGGAAGCACAGCAACAAATGGATACTTTTGTAGTGCGACCGGAGGGCAAAACATTTTATTGGTACAGCCAGAACTTGGTCACGACTGGTCCAGGGGCAGTAACCAAAGAACTGATGAACATAGCCATCAGTAAGTCCCCCTCCCTTGACACTGATAAACAGCATTTGTTGCACTGTACTCTGTATTATTGTAACACACCAGGACCTGATAAAGAATATGAGCAAGAACTGTTTAGAAACCATGCAAACAGATTAGTATTACGTAATCTGTACTGGGACACAAAAGGGAACAGTGTAGTTAGCTGTTCATTGCCCCAGGAATTCTTTGCACTCTATAAATCTAATCAATTACCACATGTTAGTTTGACTAAGGACAAGAATGTGAAATGGGCAGACCTAGGAGAAAAAGTCACAAAGTGGGAAAAACAGACGGAGTTAGAACTGTCAGAACAGGGAGTACAGAAGCAGAAGTTAAATTGGAAAACACAGACACACCCAGCTGTACACTTGCAGTCTAGCAAGGACAGCTGATTAGCACTCTTACTAGAAGAGGAAGAGAATGCCTTACGGAGCATACCAGAAACTCTCTGGTCAACAGGGAAATCAGATGTAGAATTAATTCGTACAGCAGGACCGGTTACTATCACACCAAAATCAGCATTTAGACCACAAAAGAGACAGTATCCCTTAAAGAAAGATGCAGAAATAGGAATCAAACCTATAATAGCAGCTTTACTTAAGGAAGGAGTACTGGTAGAATCTCCCGATTCACCATGTAACACACCCTTATTTCCTGTCAGGAAAGCAACCGGAGATTGGCGTATGGTCCAAGATTTACAAGCTGTAAATGATGCAATAATACCTAGAGCACCTACGGTGCCAGATCCACACACCCTATTAAATGATTTGAAGCCTCAACAGAAGTATTTTTCTGTGGTAGATATTAGCAATGCGTTCTTTTTGATACCGATACACCCTGACAGCCAACATTGGTTTGCATTCACATTTCAGGGGAAAAAGTATACATACACACGACTACCACAGGGATATTGTGAAAGTCCAACAATATTCTCACAAGAGATGGCAAGCAACTTGGCGGGATTTAGCCCACCGAGAGGCAGTCAGATTTTACTTTATGTAGATGACATCCTGCTGGCAGCCCCCACCCAGCAAGAATGCAGAGAAGATACCATAGCATTATTACATTTTTTATCCACTCAAGGACATAAAGTAAACAAAAACAAGTTGCAGCTTTGGAGAAAGCAGGTTAAATACCTGGGATATGTAATATCCAAAGAAGGCAGAACATTAGATGAAGATAGAAAAATAACAATTTTACAAGCACCCAAACCGACTACCAAGAAGGAAATGATATCCTTCCTGGGTACGACTAATTTCTGTCGGAGTTGGATTCCAAACTATGCCTTGGAGTCTGCTCCACTGACCAATTTGATATACAAGAAACCTATGGCAGCACAAGATTTATTACAATGGACACCAGGAGCAGAATCAGCTTTCTGCAAACTAAAACAATTGATAGCATCCTCATTAGTTTTAGGATTACCAAACTATCATAAACGCTTTTTCCAAACTGTAGATTGTAGGCAAGGTTATATGACATCAGTGTTAACACAGCAACATGGGGACAAGCAACGCCCCATAGCTTACTATTCATCACAGCTGAACCCAGTGGCATGATCCCTGCCCCACTGTGTACAAGCAGTAGTCACAGCTGCAATGGCAGTACAGGCTTCAGCCTCAGTAGTGTTGTTCCACCCACTCACATTGAAAGTGCCTCATGCAGTCGTGATTATTTTACTGCAAGAAAAAGTAGCATATCTTTCTCCTGCTAGACATCTTTCCTGTATGACTATACTGTTGAGCCAACCTCATATGACAATTGAACGATGTACAACTTTGAATCCGTCTACCTTGCTCCCAACCCCTGCGGACGGCACACCACACAGCTGCCTGCAGGAGATTGAGCAAAAGACACTGCCTAGAAAAGATCTAATGGATGTTCCCTTAGATGATGCCGAGGTGACATATTACTGGACGGTTCATGCAGAAGGGGTCCTACAGGACAGAACCTAGTGGGATATGCAGTAGTTTCTGAAACTGAGATTTTAGAAGCAAAGTCTTTACCACACAACTTATCTGCACAAGCAGCAGAATTGATTGCCTTGACAAGGGCATGTACTTTGGCAAAGGGTAAATGTGTAAACATTTTTACTGACAGCCAGTACGCTTTTTCCTACTGTACATGTTTTTGCACAACAGTGGAAGAATAGAGGAATGATAACATCTACTGGTAAACCGATTAATTATGCACAGTTTATTTTGGATTTGTTAAGAATCTATTCAGTTACCTCAAAAAGTAGCTATTTGTAAATGCATAGCTCATACCAAGCAACAGGATAGGATTTCAAAAGGTAATGCGAGAGCTGATACAGCTGCAAAGCAGGCAGCTTCAGCTTCAGAAATATTTCTTTTGAGTGAGGAATTACAACCTTCTGAGATTTTAGATTTAGAAATGTTGAAAACAATGCAGACACTTACTATGAAAGTAGAATAACAGAAATGTATAAAACGAGGAGCAATTCTTGAGAAAGGGCTGTACATCTCCAAAGAAGGAAAACCGATTTTGCCATCTAATTTGTTTAGATATGCAGCTTTGTTGAGCCATGGGCAGTGCCATGTCTCAACAGGGGGGATGGTACAGTTGGTGAATAAGTGTTCACAGCATATGGATTTATAAACTACACAAAAAATTTTTGTGCGACATGTTATGTTTGTAATAAGCATCATGCACAAGGGGCATTGAAGCCTAAGCAAGGGATTTTCCCTGCACCACCGTACCCATTCCATACTATCTGTATGGATTTCATAGAATTGAACAAATGCGAAAATAAGAAGTATTGTATTGTCATTATAGATATGTTTTCCAAATGGGTGGAAGCTTTTCCGACCAAAAATCCAGATGCAGCTACTGTTGCAAAAGTCCTTGTTAGAGAAATTATTCCTAGATTTGGCATACCGGAAAAAATCTACAGTGACAATGGCACACACTTTGTAAATCAAACTATACAACAGTTGAGCCAATATTTCGGAATTTCCTTGAAGAACCATTGTGCATATCATCCGCAATCTGCAGGACTAGTAGAGAGGCATAATGGGATTTTGAAAAGGAAACTTAGGAAGTTAATTAGTGAGACACAAAAGAATTGGGTGTACTGCCTGCCTCTGGCACTGTTGAGCATGAGAACTGTTCCAAACACAAAGAGGTTAACTCCTTTTGAAAAATTATTTGGGAGGGCATACTATATACCTCAGTGGAAACCTCTCATGCCTGCAGACCAGGAGGCCGACAGTTCACTTGCAGAATATATGAGACGACTACTAAGTAATAAACAACTTTTGCAGTTAAATTCTGTTTCAGATAAAAAACAAACCAGACCATCAGAGACAGCAGTAGTCCCAGGCACGTGGGTCTGGGTGAAAGTCATCAAAAAGAAGAATTGGACGTTACCAAAGTGGGAAGGGCCATACCAAGTGCTACTGTCAACACCCACTGCAGTCAAGATCGCAGAGCGAGCATCCTGGATTCATCTGACTCACTGTAAACTGGTCAAAAACTTTGAACTGGACAAAAAACGTGTTACTGTTACACAAGAACAAAATGACCAGATATGGAGCAAATAGGAATACAGAACAACCTCAGAAGTATTGCATGATCATTCTGTTAACTATACTGATAACAATAATCTTTTTGCTGTGGCCTTTCCTTTTTCCAGCCACAAGAGCTGAACTGAATAAACGTGATGCTTTACTCATAGACTGGCATCCAAACTTTAACACTTACCAAGTGATCAAACATGTGTATGCTGAGACTTTTAATGTTTGAAATTGTTGGGTTTGTACAGCTGTACCAACAGCATATGGGGGATTATTAATGACTGCTGTCCCCCTAGGGGTCAATGAGACCTGGGAAAATTTGATTTTTGATACTACGACTGTGAAATCACAAGACAAAATAGCATTGTACCTGCCTGTTACACAAAAGGGAATTGTATGTTTTTACAAAAATTATACTGTTCAGGTGGGTTGGAGCAATTGTAATGTGACTGTTCCTTACAAATGTTATACCAAAGCTAGTAATGCAGGTTCCATTTGTGATACAAACTATGACTCATTTCTTAAATCAAATGCACAAAACAGTTAGTAAAGTACTACATAATCCTGTTCTTTTTAAACAGCTATCTATCATTGACAGAAAAATGTTTCATGCAGGGCAAGTATATATTAATACTAAAGTAGAGGATTGTTATTTTGTGTGTGGGAAAAAGGCATACAAATGGTTACCTCAGAATTGGTCCGGCAGTTGTTTTTTGGGTTACCTGGTTCTGGCCATACGACACACTGCAGTTTTGCCTCAGGAAAGAATTCGAAATGTCAGAGAGGTCACCAAGAAACCTGGAAATCCAGTCAAAAAACCTGAAAATCCAGTGGGACGAATCGAAGCAGGCTGGAAAAACCATAACTCCGTGAAAAACAAAGATAAACTGACACACATGGACTTGAGTGATACTATTATATCGTGGGCATGTATAGCCCCTGCATATGGAGCAGTAAAATCGATTTGGGAGCTGAGAAAACTGTCCAAACTTCTCGAAGTAATGAACAATGCAACTTTTTCTGCTCTCGAATTAGTAACTGATGAACTGAACGCTATGAGAACTGTGGTGCTTAAAACCACATGGCTCTCAACTTCACCCTAGCGGCAAAAGGCGGTACTTGCACTTTAATAAAAGAGGAGTGCTGTTTGTATATTCCTGACAACCAGCATGAGATAAATGACCACCTCGAGGTAATTCAGCAAGTGTCGGCCATGAACAAACCAGGCCCAAACCCACTGACGGATTTTTTCCAGAATTTGGTTGGGGGGGTGGGGTACCATCCTACTGAACATCCTGATTGCCATTTGTGTGGGATTACTCCTATTAGGAGTGTGTGTTTCTTGTGGTATTCCCTGCATGAAAAGATTAATTAAAGATTTTATAGACATGTCAGTTTCTGAGACTTTGTATCAAAGTACTGAATTTGAAGAACTGTTGAAAAATGAAACACTTTCATAAGTTTAAACTGAATGACTCTCTTAACTGCAAATTCGGAACGGAAGAGGTTAGGAGAAGAAGCAAACTGTTTATGCTTTTGAAAATAGAATAAAAAGTATTAACAGGGGGGAAATGTCAGAAAAATATGTATTAATGTATATGTTTAGTGCTTATTAGAAGCTAAAAGGGTTAACACATTTCATTCTATTTTATGTACAGCTTAGTTTTGTATGAAACTACAAGATGCTTTCTGAAACTGCAAGATGCTCTCTGACCTAGTATTTGCTAGCACAGCAAAATTCATGTTTATGCCTTTTTGGAAATTTACTGAGAAGCAGGTGACTATCTGCTAGGTCAGGAAAATAATGAATAGAACAATACTGTTTTCTATAATGTTATTGAACTTGAACAATCAGCTCTGTTCGTGTTATGAGAACATGCACAGCTGCAGAAAAGATAGATACAGTTGAACAAAGACTGCTTGAAGAAATGAACTATAATCTGTGCTTGCTTTGTGCTCAAATTAGCCATAGTACCTAGAATGGCAATATCATATAGTGAGAAGTTGTATCTAACCGGTGGTCTCCAAGGCCACGTTGTTTTTCTTAGGAAGTTTTTTTATAAACTTGATAGTGCCAGCAGAAAATCATGGACAAACAGCTGATATGAAATAATATTGTAAGAACTTGTGATTTATTACGTTAGCTTAGTAGGCAATGTCTTGTAAGAAATGTATAAGAATGGCTTCACTTCCTGATTCTAGTTAGACAAACTCTGTATTAGCACGTTTTTGTCTCCTTGCTGCAAGATTAAAGTGCCTTAACCTGAACCTGCTGTGTGTTGATCTTTTTGAAGTTGTTTTTCCTTTGACAATACCCATGTGGGATGTACCTCAGAGGACATGTCCAACAGCTGGGGGAGTCCACGAATGCACCTCACCAAGGGGAAAACTGGCCTCCAACATATGGCCTATGCAGCCGGACTGAATAAACTCCTGCTTTACTCAGTGACATCTCTCATTTACCCAGAGATGATCTCCACTGGCCAACACAGCCATGTTGAACTCAGGCTTTATGGATATGCTCCACATATGGGAATCCATGTCACAGTGAGCCACACACTGTAGTGAGCTGACCTTGCCACAACAATAACAGGAAGATGCTGGAGGGACAGCTTCCTGTCACAGATAAGCCCCATATTTTGGAACAACACCCCTAACTACATTATACAGAGCCCCTCACTAACACTCTGCAAGAGAAACCTTGAAGGGTGGATGGGGAACAGTAGATGCACCCTAGGGGTCCTGCCATTGGCTTGGCTCCACAGAGGGACAGTTAATGAATCAATGGGGTGGCAAAAGCTGACACATTTTGCTGGCCTTATGAATGGCCTCTGACAGTTGGCCAAGTACCTACCTATGAATCTATACATACAGTATCTGCTTATGCTGATAGCTTAATTTACTGTTCAGGTGTTAACTTACCTTGTGCCAATGGCTGTTGTGTGTGCAATAGTTGAGGGCTGCCTATGTTGGATGCACACAGTAGACTGCCTATACATGAAAATTTACAGGTAGTCTTGTGTGTGTGCCATCCATTTTTATTGTGTGTACAGGTGGAGAAAGGTGCCAGTCCCTAGGTGCCTACACTGTCAGAGTGTGTGCTATGCGTTCCCTCTTTGCCAAGGCATGGGCATACTGGGCATACCTCCGTCTGCTACTGGGGCTGGTTCAGGGTGTTCATGGTCTGAGTACCTCTGTGCCTGTGGGGCCCTTGGCAATGGTGGTGGGCTGTGAGGGCCTTCACCATTCTGTCCCTGCTGCAGCTGTTTCCACAGGACCATACTGTGTAGCATGGCACACACTATGAAGTTGTGGGCACATGTGCCGGGAGAGTACTGCAAAGCTCCACCAGATATGTCCAAGCAATGGAACCATGATTTCAGCATCCCAAATACATTGATTCTGGTTTGTGCGTGTGCCTCATTATGGCATTCCTGCATGGGTGTGTGTGCATTTCTGATGAGAGTCATCATCCACGGTTCCAGTGCATAGCCAGCATCCCCCACCAGGTGGCCATTTGGGATGTCCGCCCTGGCAAATAACCGATACAGCTGTGAGGCATGCCAGATGTGGGAGTCGTGATAGCTTCCAGGGCTGCCAGCACACGCATCCATGATAATGCCCTGGGCATTGCACATGACCTGGCAGTTGATGGAGGGGTATCCCTTGTGGTTTATGTAGTGCCTACCCTGCTCTCCGGGTGGTGACTTGATGTGTATGTGCGTGCAGTCTATTGCACCCAGTACCTCTGGGTATTCTGCCACACGATGGAAGAGACGCATATTGTTGGCCAACTCCTCCTGCTTTCAGGGGAAGTATATGTGCTCATTAGCATGTGGTAACATGGCATTCAGGAATTGGTGTCGTACCCTGGATGCTGATGCCTTTGAGATACCCATGATATCCCCAGGTGGTCTTTGAAAGGTACCTGTAGCTAGTATTCCTTCGTTTCCACTGGGATGGGTTCCCCTCTGTTTGTTCTGGCTCTGAGGCTTGGCTGGCACAGCTCCACAAGTTGCTGTAGGGTGTCTTTGTCCACCCTGCAATGCTCTACTATCTCCAGATCATGTAGGCCCTGGTAGGTTACCCTGGGTCTGAACACTCTCCTCCTCCTCTGGTGTCTGCGGTGGTCATATGCATCATCCTCCACACCACCTTCAGTCTCCAACAAATGCTGGTGGATCAAAGCTATGGCAGCCCCTAACATGTACATATTAAAAGTTCCCCGTCTGTATACACCACTGGTGCAGAGTGTATGGGAATACACAAATGTGTGTGAGGTGTTTTCACACTTTATTGTGTTGTGCTATGGATGCTGCTGATGTAAGTGGGTGTGTATGAACTATTCCAGCTGCTGTGTGTCTTAATTATGGGTTTTGCAATGAGCACTGCAAGTGTGGGGCCTTTACTGTGGAGATCTACTTGCCTGCCTTGATTAATCTGTTGCCCTTTAATTCATTTTTAGACCTGGATCCCCTCCCGTTATCAGGCATGCATCCACCTGCCATCTTTCTTGTTTTGTACTTTCCCTACCAGTCATGGCGAAAGGTGCCTTGTAGCTGATATACTGCATATCACCTTTGTTCTGCTTTGACACTTCACTGTTTTCTTTGCAGTACAGCGCCTCCCCTTCCCTGTTCTGCTGGTAGCTGCTTGCAGCCTTGTTAGCTGTTGTCAATGGCCCACTGTAGGCTGCTATGTGTTAATTAGTCATTTGTACTCCAATTTCACTGCTGCAGCATTTCCTTATTTCTTTCCTATATCCTTCCTGTTTCAGCTGCAGTGTGCGACGCACATACCCGTTTACCGGGTTTACGTGCATTTTCATCTCCGTTCGCATGCATACTCAGTTACCTTGTGTACTCTCACCTAAGCATAGCTATGGGCAATTCGACACACCCCTATCCTTCAGCTTTGCCTAACTAGGGGCAGACCAGTTTAGCAATGTTCCAATGTGCTTACAGCAATGATGACACACCCCTCTGTTGATGTCATCTTTATCTCAAGGGCTCACCTCGGTGTTATAATGCTATGCTGTGATGTGCATCCTTACACCAGTGGGAAATCTGCGATTCACTATTACTCCTCTCATTTGCATAGCATTGCCTTCTAATTCCTAGCTACTGCGCATAACACTGTCACTGCCCCTTAGCAACCCTTGCGCCATGAGTATGGTGTAGCATGCCTGCCATTGACTATTATGGGGAAATCGTGATATATGTTTCATTGCGGTTTTATTCTATATTTTTATATATTCCTTGTGATCCCCTTTGCGCACCGCTGCCCTGCGCTTCCACATTGCGATAGTGCAACTATATATATTAAATGTTAATTTTATATTTTGTACATTTTTTTTATGCCAATGGCTATATATTTAGCCATTGGCATATATTAACATTATAATACATGTGTTTGGTCATCTTTCATGGCTCCAATTTTATGTTTGCAAAAATGTAAATCGTTTTCTACGGTTTACATTTTTGCATGCTTACACTACGCCTGCACCCCTTCCTGAATCACTACATACCTTCATTTGCATGCTACACTGCTGCACATGGGGTAATTAGCATACAAGGCTCAGGAGTTGTGCGGGTGTAGCATACGCAGGTAGTGCATGTGGAAACAGCTCATACCTGAATCGCTCGGCGGCCATATTTGGTGTTAGATTGCCGAAGCTATGTCTGCACCTGATGGAAGCTTCATGAATCCTGGGGAATGTTTATTGGCGGATACTAAAAGGATAAAATGGAAAATTAAGATATATGTATGTATGTCCCTGTGACTGAAAGAAAGAAGTGTGACTTATTTCATAAAGTAAAACTGTCTGTGATTCATGGACATAATGTAATGCAATGTAGTGTTAGGCAGAATCAGTGTTGCCATTCTCATCCATGCCTGATCCCAGGCAAAGAAGTAATTTGCATGTTCATACGTGACACTATGTAGCTCCTAGCACTACTTGTTTTTGGTAATGGCTTTTTATATCACCTATGCTGTCCAATGCTACATATCATATGGTGTTTTAACATGCATCTGTGCATATTAGGCTATCATTTTCAACCTTTTATGTACCTGTAGAGTGAAATTGGCTTCTTCATGCACTGGTTTAAGCAGAGTTGCTCTCTGGGGCAGCAGGGAAATAAAAATCATGCTGCACAAGGGCTGCAGAGTAGAATGCATGCTGGGGCCTATGCTGGCCTACATATAAGAACAATATCTGGCCCTAGCCTGACTGTATAGTGAGTGATGCCACTGACATCACCCACTCTGTTAAGTAGTTTCGACATAGGTACTGCGGAAATCCCAACCTGACCTGATCCACAAGTAAGAGGCAGACGTTGTGAAAAGAGAGACAGTATTTAATTTCTTTATTTATTTATTTTTAAGCAGTTTGTCATTGTTTTGTATTGCATTACTCCGACTGTAACTTTTCTTCTTGCTGTCTGATAGCAGGGATGTACTATACTGAATACTCTCTCTTTTTTGTGTCTCACATATACTCTCACTAGCCCAAATTTTTTCAGTATGTCCAAATTCTTGCCTTATATTTTGGTCTATTCCTCATAAAATTTGTGATTTTTTGGCAAATTGTTGAGGACTAACATCACTAAATAACACACATTTGAATTTCAGACTTCATATCCTTCAGAAAATGCATGCAAAAGAAAAAGCTATTATACTAGCAACATTCTAAGTTTATAAGGGCAACACTTAAAATCTGTCCCTTATTTTGGAATGTATGCCCCAACTTATTTGTAGATTTGCCCAGATTTCTTGCCCTAAGAGGTTGTGAATTATAGTCTTACATCTCCAGAGGAAGTGGCATTAATATTGTGAGGCCTGTCTGATGAGGTGGGACAGGTTGTCCAGGAGGTGAGTAAGTGCTGTAAGTGGTTATGTAATATTTAATGTAGGGATAAATGCACAATAAACATGTACTAAAGTACTGCCTTTTTGTCATCTTGATTCCTCTCTCTCTACAAGATCAGCTGTGGTGCAGACAGAGTGAGGTTGTGGCCACATCAAACCTCATCGGTTAAAGTGTCTGCCACAGGATCTTCATTTCCTCCTGGATTCCCCCATGGACGATGATATGGAGGGCTTGCTGGTGCTTTCTGTGGGTATTACTCAGGTCTGGAGCAGAGGATCCTCACTTGGCAGTGTCAATAGAGAGATCCCCTTGGATACCCCAGTGGCAAGTGCAATGACTGGTGATAGCAGAGATGGCCAGCAGCTAAATACCCACATTGGCGCCCTCATTTCTTTTTGTGACTAATAGCATCACGTGACCAGTCAGCCCTATCCATCAGGCTAGCAGAGGCAGGGAGTGTCCAAGATGTCAGTCACAAAGGTGAATCACTTTTCACTGGGTTCTCCTCTGTGCTGGGCTGACAGTATCATAGGTACCCATCCTATCTCCCCAACAAGGTCGTCTCTTTCCTTGAGTCTCACTCACCACATCTTGCTTGTAGTTCAGTTCTCTCCCTCTACCTGTCTACATTTCTACATTGCTGGCTCCCCTTTTGTAGCCCTACCTCTGCTACCTGTCACTGCATTAAGTTTATGTTGGTTTGTTTGCCCTGCTACTTTCCTTTTTCTCCTCCTTTCATCCCACAAATCATCCTTGTTTTTTTCCCTGTATACCCTTTTTCAAAAGCAGAGGTGTAGTTAGCTATTTGTGTACCTAATGCCGGCAAGGCAGTGAAGACATGGAGCATTTTGATTACAAATGCAATACTCGCATTCAATGCCAATATTGTACTGAAGATTGATTGAAATATGTTGATTGTGCCCCATAATACTCTGCTCTCAAGGCATCTGCCTCCTTCACCCCACCCTAGCTATGTCTCTTTTGAAAAGTACTGGAAAATGGGCACCTAACTCATTTCCTCATCCCTTTTCCCTTTACTTTACTGTCATGTGTATTCCTCTGTTTGCTCATAATCCTCTTCTGACTGTCCTACCCCCTGTCCTTTCAATTTTAATGGTGAAATGGGCCTTTGTTATGTTGTTGTGTTGCCCTATATGGCCTACAGGCAGTGCCCAGGTTACAGATATGAGGCAGTTCTTTGCACATGTGAACATGCTTAGTATTGGTCAGACCAATTTATTGCACTTCTTGTTTTGGTCATATGACCTTATACAGTGCACCCACTGTGGTAGAGTGCTGACTCTCATTATCATATCTTCTAGAATTTTTTAGGCTGCCCTTTCCACAGCATGGTGGTGATATGCCAGCAGCATCTGTCAACATCATGCTAAGTCTGCAATATTTCACATAGTGTGTTCACTTTATGCATCTTTCTGAATACACTTTCACCCCTATATTTCGCTGGAACTCAAACTACATTACACTGTCAGTACAGAAATATAAATCCAAATACCTGGTTATGAGATCCAAGCTGTGATCTTTTACACAACGAGGCTGAGTGTGCAATACTGTCTTTATCTTTCTTTGAGACAAAATTGACTAAAAAGGCATAAGGATTGGGTAAGAATTGTACATAATAACCAGATTGACTACATAAAGTTAAAATGTTGGTTTTATAATGTTTGCATGTAACTACCTAATCTAATTTGTGAATGTCATTGATGTGCATTTATAATGTAGTTTAATGTTAATGGAGTTTTCCTCCATGGGCCTTTGCTGAAAAAGGATTCAGTACTCAGTAATGCTTTCCAAGTAAACAAATTTAAATACATAAATTAAATGAACAAATAACTAAATAATAATATTAAATTTAGTGAAAATCCTGCAGTGAATTTGATCTAGCAACAGATGAGGTGTTGTCACTTTATGAATTAGGGTAGATTATTTCATAGCACTTCAGGATAAGTTTTATTTTAAAGTATGATCCTCCATATACTACAGTTTGCAAACCACCACTAGCTTCATAGACTGTGAAAATGTACCTATGAGACCAAGTCCAGGTATCAGAGCTGTATTCTGGCTGTTACAGATTGCATGCTAGTGTGCCATATATAAACCACCTTCACCTATTAAGGGGGACTGGATTAGGCTACAGATGGCTAACTGGCATCCTTAGTGCATGCAATAAATCTTGATTAGCCAAGTTGCTCTGAAGGGTGAAGTAATAATTGCAACCTAGAGTTACACAACATTAATGGAAGGAGTAAGAAGAGAGCCAGGTACTCAGGCAGCTTTGCCGTTTTACTGACAAATCAAGTAGTGAGCCCTGAGCTAATGGCAATCAAATAAATCGCCATAAAAATTATTCATTCATTCAGTAATTTTAACACCAGCTGTTATTAAAAAAATAAAGAGACAAAAATGTTTTGCAGTGATGAATAATGCATTATGCAAAACAAATTTGTCAACATATTTCCATTTCAGAAAAACAAAACAAAGCTGATCAACCTCAGGCTTGTAAAAGTAATCCACAAGTCTGAAGTGACTGAGTTCCAAATATGGAGATTTAGTCCTTTAGCGATGCAAGTTCCTGCTTGGTACTCTACAGGTGGCCTAATAACATTTACTTAACATTTGTTTACTAGGAAAGTCCGACTTGGAATGAAGCCATTTTTCAGCAGAGACCCAGGGAGAAACACTCCAGACACATGTCTTTACAACATGGGAGGAAATTGGAGCACCCAGAGGAAACCCACCCAAATGCAGGGAGAACATGCAGACTCCACACAGATGGCACCCCCGCCAAGAATTGAATTGGAGAAACTCTTGCTGGGAGACAACAACACTACCGCTGCACAACTACACCATCATAATGCTACTGCTGCACCACTGTGCCGTCATGTGACAGCATCTACCAAGCAGGGTAGGCTGTAACCATTAGCAGACATTTGGTGAAAAGTGATGGCTAGGTTTGCCTAGACATTTTTATATGACCTATTGCCTTTACTAGTTAGAACCATCATTTCAGTATCAGCAGAAGCAAAGGGATCACGTAAGGCATGAGAAGGCTTCTTCCAGCATGGAAAAATCTCTTCTGCAATAGATAAACTTTAGGTTAAGCTTGTAAGGCATGAGCTAGTGAAATTCTATGCCCCCCAGCTTTAAAATGTTTAAATAATAAGACAAATCTTAAACACATGGATGAAGTTGGAGGTAAGTAATCAGAATCTGCCATCATTCTAGACTTGAGTTACGTGAGGAAATAATTCTGACATGACAAATTACAATGATTAGCTTTTTAAAAGAATGTTGCATGCCACGTCATGACTGATCTCTGGTGGTGCAACGATTACATTTTTAAGTGGAGGGATTCCCAGGTTGTCACACTGTAATGACTAAGATGACATGCATTGCACAGGATTAAATGTTTGAGGTACTCTTTATAGAAGGAATGCTGCACTTCCTGATTTTCAAGTAAACCAAGAACATACCAGATCTTCCAGTGAGAAGTGTTTTCTAAATGCAGTTTTATTGAACTCGCTCTAATTGGCTCCTCAGATGCATGATCACATTTTGCAAGCATGAAGTACAGGCATTACCTCTCTATTTTTTTAATCAGAACTTCTGCAAAGGAGATTACAGTTATAAACTGCTAGACCTTCCTCATCATATCATTTCAAGAGGGTTTCTCTGGTATCTCAGCTGTTGTTGAGCTCACCTTGGTTGTTCATAGGTTCATAGGTTAGTACTAGGCTAACTGCCCTTGCGAGCCATTGTAAGCCTCGCCAATTATCCCTTGTGAGACTCAAACCCTGCACCTTGTGTTTGTAAGGCAAACACCTTAACCATTAGGCCACCCTCCCAACCCCTGTCTGGCAGGAATTGTTCAAGTCTGTCTAACTATAAACCACAGAGGGATCAAACAATAACTATGATCAAGACAACTGGCATTTGATTAACAGCCCCTTTACTGAAGGAGCTAACTGGAGTGTGAGAGGAGTAAATGCTCTATGTTACCTCATCTCTCCCACAGGAAAGCGTTGGGGTACTTGTCTGGGGTCACTTACTCTAAAGGTATTTCCCTGGTAGAGACTGAAAAAGCCTACAGGATGTCTGTTCAGTGTGGGCAGCAGTCCATTTCTAAATGTACATCATGTGTGAAAGATAGACTGTCCTACACAATGCTCTTTGCATAGTTTCTGAGGAATACTAATTTGACATGCATAGAAAGTTAGATCTTACTGCAAAACCCATGACTCAGAACAGATGAAAGCACCTCCTAATGTTCAACTGTCATCCTGAAAGGCATGAGTAGGCTGAAGGTCTGTCCTTCAATGGGGGCAAATCAGTCAGGAGGATGGCCAGGGTAGAGGATAAATAGTCATGTGTGGGATCAGGCAAGAGAAAAAGAAATGTTCATCATATTGATCACTGCTGCAGTAGTCTTAGCTATATGGGGTATATCCTGCCAAGGATATAAGGGCGGCCAGCATCCAGAGCTTTGGGGTACATTTTACACACCAATACTGTCAAGCAGCTCAAGCTGAGCTGGCTAAAATACAAGAATGGATATGAAGCCCTTCAGAACATTACTGCCAATGAAGGGTATCCTCCTCGGAGGCTTTTGAGAATCGATGGTCAGCTTGTGCTTTCCTTTGCTGGGTAGATAAGTTCCCTTGGGAGAAAACCTTCCATTTGCTTAATTGCAATGATGTTTTATTACTCTCCTCTTCAGAAAAATTATTTAAAGCTAGGAGAGGTGTGTTTTAATGAACTGTCTCAAGGCTTTAACATACATTTTAACTAATTTAAAATATATTTTGTGTAAAGCAATTGCATTTATTTTTCTTTGATGGGGCTGGCATACTTTTAAAATGCTTTTTACTATGTTTTTTTCTGTAAAAAAAAAAAGTAACTGTTCTGGAATGGTAGTTTTACCTGCATTTCCTGCTTGTCTTCTCTGAGAAAAAGGCTCTTTTTCAGCTTGACCATGAAACAGACTGCCAGTACCATGGTCAGTCCTTCTTCCAACAACAAAAAGAAAAAATTAAGCAAACAACTTTTGCCACCGCAGCAGACTAACAATTTTCCCTAGCTGCAGGTGGGTGACTCTGCTGTCACTATTTGTTGTACCTCAGACCAATATCTTTTATCCCAGATCCCTCTGGTGTAGCACCTACAGTTTCTGTAGCTATTGGACTACCCTCAGTGGGCAAGGGAGAGCCACTCTTGTTGGTCCTGGGAGAGAGAACACTAAAGGTTTCTCTGTTGAATCAGAATGCTGTGCCCATCCCTAAGGAAGCAGCTGCTTCCATTACTAACACAGTTGGCCCCATTATGCTGTCAAAAAGAAACAGAAAATCAAGCATGTGTCTACTCCTCCTCAAATTTCTTTGGATAGGAGTAGTTTACTGGTCTGGCTCATGGTTTAATTCAGGCTTTTGATCCTTCTTATAAAGTAGTTTCTAGTAAAAGAAAGATGGATTCCTTTTTTCTTTAAGAGATTCAAGATTATGTATTTGAACAGGAAGATGCAGGGACAGATTCAGTTTTTTTCCTCATATTTCTGACTCACACTCAGAGGAGAGCTCAGTTTCTGATTTTTTTCTTTTGGGGGCACTCTCTTTCTCTGAGACTATTGTTAGAATGTGCTAGTGTTGTGTCTCAGAAAATACTACATATTTTCCGGTGCCCACACCCATTCCTCCTTCTCTGTCTGCTTTAGTGCACGTGGACGCGCGTGTGTGTGTGTGTGTGTGTGCGTGTGTGTGTGTGTGTGTGTGTGTGTGTGTGTGTGTGTGTGTGTGTGTGTGTGTGTGTGTGTGTGTGTTATAGCTTCCAGTTTTTATTCATAGTCAGCCAGCTGCCCCTAAAAAGACAGATAGGATGTATAACATTCTTCAGTCTTTTAAATTTTTATACACTATTCCCAAACCTGAAGCACTAATGCTCTTGTTAAACATGTCATGCAGAAAGGAACAGAACATTCATTCAAATGTTTTGCTGTAGAGCTTATGAGGAACAGAGATGCTGGAAGCTGTTGAAGACTTGGGGGGACAGAGGGTGACAGGGGGCACTTAGTTATCTAAAAAGAGCAATTTTTAAAATTATTTACTACCACAACATAGGTTCTCTTGGAGGACATTTTAAGCTTAGTCAATATCCATTTTGGTGCTAGAATTAATATTTCCTGATTGATCTCACCTATCCCATGGCTGATAATTGTATATTAGCTCTAGTGAGAATAAATGTGATCACACTATAGATAATTTGAGGGTACCCATGTAAGGGATGCAGAATTTAGGAACTGCCTCTATCCATTAGTGGCACAAGGAGCAATCTTGGAGTACATTTTCTAATACCCATCCTTAGATCCAAGTTGCATTTGAATATGGACAGGGATGATCTTTGTTTTACTTGAATGGATAGTCTGTTCTGGATATATAGCCATCTCTCCACAATATTCTGTTTAGATACCTGGACTGAGTTGTTCTGATGCTATTTGACTTGCTGATGTTCAGTAGGTCTATCTGTATTAGGTTGGAGGAGGACTTGTATGCCAGACACGTCACCTCTAAGCACTCTGTAGGATACTGAGTATAGTGATAAATCTTTGCGGTGGTCCATGCAAGACCTGTTGTTTAGGACTTGTATCTCTTTGTTGGTATTCCAATTGTTTCATGGGTCTGGACACATACATGCCAAAGTAGGCATTATACAAGACTGACCTAATGAGGGCTTTGTAAAGGGGGACAATAACATCTCTAGATCTAGTCACAATCAACTTGTTTATAAGCTGTGCAATATAAAAAGACTTTCTTATGACTATGGGCACATGTTGGTCAAAAGTTAGGTCACTGTACACACAAGTTCCCAAATGCCAAACAACTGGGTCAGTTCTTAGGGGGCATTGTCAGTTTGGCACTGGAGTAGGTGACTTCCCAAAGGATATAATAATGTATTTCTTGGAGTTTAGTTTCAATTCATGATTCTGGCACCAGTTATTGTTTGGGACAAATCTTCCCACATGATGGTTAAGTCATTTGGGGATTCAATAGTTGCTCCTAGCTTGCAGTCATCTCAAACTTAGTCAGCCAAAGCCCTTTGGTATTTCCTTTTACTTTTGAGATGTATATGCCAAACAGAAAAAGTCTCAGCACAGATCCCTGGGGGACTCCATCGGTGACTGGTCTCTTCCCCTATTTTGATCTTCTGCATCCTGTGAGCAAGCATACATGTATACATTCTTTGATTCACCTTCCTGATTGTATTAAGCTGATTGTATTAAATTATATTCCTTGTATAATGCAGCACCACTTGTGTTTTAAATTTGTAGTTTGGAACAGTCTTCTAGTAAGCAATGAAACAAAATGTATGAACCAATAATGACAAAACTACCCATTTCAGAAAATATCAACCATAAAAGTCCACTGAAACTTCTGTCATTACAATCCACCAATATCAGTAAATAAGTAAAATGTCTACAGAAGTAGGTCATCTAAATAATTCCACATTAAAGGGATCTGTAACTAATGAAGAGGTTGCTGCTAGCAAACAACTTTATATTTCATTGTTTCATCTACAAATAAAGTGCCATTGTCCTTGAAGAATAAATTACCTGTGCTACATTAAAAAATGATAAGCTAGTAATTTTGCAAGGGGGAATGGATGGCAAACTAATAACGGGTTCATAGTTGCAAGGTAACTCCTCCAAAGGAGGACATTCATAGGACTGCAGCATCCACTCCCTTTAAAGTACAGCACAGTACAGTATCAGCGATCCATCTGCATACTGTGGGAGGAGCACCCACAGCCTTCTGCATCCAAAGCAAATACACTACCTGTTGTGCTACTAACAATGCAAATGGCTTAGCATAAGTAGCATTAAACTTCTCTTCCCCTGAAGCTCTCAGCTCCTTGTAAAATTTGACAATCAACTAAATCTCTCAACTTCACAGCACAAGAAATCTGAAAAAAGCCAACATTTATTTGGGGGGGTGAAAGGCCCAAAACCAGGGACATGTTTTAAATATTGCTTGTATAATCTTAGAATGTTGCTAAAATAAAGTGTTTTGTGTTACCATGTGTTTCCTGAAAGATAGGAAGACTGAAACTAAAAGAGCTATCATTATTTAGTGAATTCAGTTCTCACTGATTTGCCAGAAAAACACAAATTTTAAGAGGAACAGACTAAAAGTATGAGCCAAATATTCTGTGAAAATCTGGACAGTGGAGACCTATGGGCTCAACTCCCTGAATCACATGTGGTGGTATGTGTAGAGAATTCAGGCTCTTGTTTGAGCCTGAGTAACACTAACCACCAGGTATACCTAACTGGGGCATTTTACACACACACACACACACACACACACACACACACACACACACACACACACACACACACACACACACACACACACAACAGTGGCAGCATAACTTCTGCATTACAGAGCAATAAGAGAACAAGAACAGCTAGTTTTGTTAGATTAACTTCCACGTGCGAATCCACGTCAGCGTGAAAACTCCACTTCATTAATTTTTCCCGACAGGTCTTGCAGCTGTAAAAGCATGGGGGGGGAGACTCCCCTTCCCCCTGGCCCTGGCTCTATGGTTCCGGCACCCATGATGAGGAGTAATTTAGGGGAACTTGATATTATAAACAAGACTGAGAGTAGTGAATAGAAATGGATACTTTTGTTGACAGCATATACAGAACCAGGCTTGAATGAAAAGGTCTCACTCAAACCTATATTAAGAAAGAGACCTCTGCAACATTGATTGTCTTGTTATTTCTTCTTTAGGGCATATATGATATATTTTATTTTGATGCCATTATAATCACTTTTTATTAGCATTTCTGTAGAACGTGGATGCATTTCTCTGTTCATTGTGTTGGTTGTTTTGTAGAGTCTGTGCAAGTGTTGTTTTTGCAGTGTTTCTATCCTTGCTTCATTAAAAAAGTTGCAGTAAGGTTTCCATGCAAAATGCTGTGTAAACTGCAACTTTAATATTTCTTTATTCTGCATTGGGTAGATGTAGTTATGTGTTAGTGGCATCGTTGATTATATACTGAGTTAAAATAAGTTTTTCATTGTAATAACCATGTTGTGTCTAACAGATTTATTTTGCTTTAGAAGTGTGATCTTCATTCTGCAGGTTTGCATAAGCTCTAATTTATATGGTTCCATCATGTCTTCTAGGATAGACATTGTTAATAGCAAGTGGTTAGCGTATATATGCTTCTTATATTTTCTTTTACTATATTATGCTTATGCATGTATTGCTAGGTAGCCACTTATGTTATAATCAGGAATT
This sequence comes from Protopterus annectens, assembly GCF_019279795.1. Taxonomy (NCBI): domain Eukaryota; kingdom Metazoa; phylum Chordata; order Ceratodontiformes; family Protopteridae; genus Protopterus; species Protopterus annectens. Next base: position 1,283,139,762 of record NC_056732.1, on the reverse strand, counting down.
CTGTCTTGGGAAGCTTTTTGCTTTATCTATAGTGCTTATATCTGTGTGTTACTACTCTTAAGCTGGCACTGCAGTTATATCCCATACGTATTTTTATATTTGGTGATTGCAGCCTCTAATTGATGTATTCCACAATATATGTGAATATTTGTGCTTTGATATATGTCAGTGCCATTTCTACACAAATATACATCTATGTCTTAGCTAGGTTCCATTATTATATTTTAGATAATTTTGCATCTTCACATTCTTTAGTCACTACATTATAATAGTTGAAGGTAGGCTTTTATTTTTGTGTTTTGAAAACCGCCGCAGCACGGTTCCAGTTGAAGCAGTTTTAATAATGTAAGTTTGCTTTTTACTAAAACTGCTTCAACTGGATCCATGCTGCTGGTGGTGTCTCTCCTGACTACCTTGGACTTTGTTTCTAAGTTGACTTAATAATTTGAATGCATTTTGTTTACATCTGATGATCAGTGACATCCAAAGAAAGCACTTTATAATTTATGCAATGTTATTTTACTAGTGGCTTAAAATTTAGTTATTTTATAATCTGTATTTAGTTAATAATGAATGATGTGAAAGCAGCACTATAGCGATGTATTTCTAGTGATCTTAAATATGCATTTTTAATAGACTTTTAAGTAGTTTCTTTTTTAGGTAGGTTGTCATCTTGTTACATGAGTTTTATTGCTTAAATGATTAAATTACATCTGACTGTTTTAAGCTATTATGATTGTCTGTCTTACTTTTTAAATGTATTGGTTTATTAGTTGTTAGTTAATGGTCTGAAGAAGCAGAATACTTTCTGTGAAAGCGCTTACATGTTTTAGTCAATAAAAGCTGTTTGGATTCTGAGTGTGAATCTTTGGTACCACCATATTTGGAAGGAGTCTTTTACTCTATTGAACTTTGATGCTACTGTAGAGCCCCCAGCCTTCACTGGGTGGTCCTTGTTTAATCCTGGTAATCTCTAAGACTTTTCACTGTTCAGCACTCTGTTTTCAAATTATCCAAGGGATTTTCTTTCTCATGTGATGTTTTATGGAGTGATATAACCAGTTTCTCCTTACCAGGTGGGAAGGGGTTTTATTCAAGGATGTTCTTAGTGCCAAAGAAAGAAAGAAAATGCTTGGAGACCATTTCTGGATCTATCTTCCTAAACGTCTTTGGGATGTCACTTCAAAACCTGCTACCTCTTCTTCCTCGTTCAAGTTTCTCTTAAGGCTTTGTGGGTCAGGATTGGATTAACAGTTCTTTGCTTTATCCTTTGGACTTTACATTGTACCAGAAGTTTTTACAAAGTGCCTAGTTATCGACAAGTTTCTCTTAAGGCTTTGTGGGTCAGGATTGGATTAACAGTTCTTTGCTTTATCCTTTGGACTTTACATTGTACCAGGAGTTTTTACAAAGTGCCTAGTTATCGACATTTTTCCATATTTAGATTACTTGCTTATCTTTGCAGATTCTTTTTCAAAGTGTCATGAATCTCCCTCTCTTGGGTGAGAGCTCTCTTACACAATCTGGGATTTCAAGAGAACATTCAAAAGTCTCTCTTGACTCCCTCACACAGGACTGTGTTCCTAGGAAGTCAACTAGACACCTCAGTTCAAAGACCTTTTCAGCTACAGGAAAAAATACATATTTATTTAGATTTGTTTCTAAGGTTTTCATTCTGCTCAAAATTGTCTTTACGTCAGCTCAGCTCAAACTGCTTGGCAGTTTCAGTGTGTAGAAGTTACCATGAAGTTTTGTAAGCTAGCTAGCCATTATATCCTTGGCAGGATACAACCCAGATAGTTAAAGCTACTGCAGCAGTGATCATTCACACATCTACTGCTGTGGTAAGTTCACCTTACTTAACTGTACTTTTTCAACCAGTAAGTCTGAGATCTTAGATATAAAGAAGACCTTTTCACTTGAGTAGAAGTTTTTTCTGTTTTTTTTTTCTCCCAGTTAAGTCACTAGCTTTAACATAAAGGATTACTTGGTAAACTATACCTAGTTTGCCTGCTTTTTTAAATCTATTTTTATATTAATATAACAAGACTTGAAATATTGCAGGGAAAAAAAAACTTCTGTAACCCAATTCCCACATGCCTGTGGTTGCTCTACTTATGTTTTACAAGTTAATTAACATCTGCAACATCACATTTCAAAGAAAAGACTAGGTTACATGAAAATGAATCTCTCTACCTGTATGTAACAGGTATGACATTATGCCTTATCATGTGTATGAGACAGCATGCGATATATTCTTCTGCATGGCATGATTGAAAAGGACGCAAGACATAACACCCTGTAAGAATTAGGCCAACCACTAGCTAATCTTTTAGAATTTATTGGATAAAACTCAGGACTGGATACTATAACTCTTAACTGTACAGATTTTTGCAGAATGTCCAGATTTTATGTCTCAAAACTTTGGTCTGTTTTTCATAAAATTGTGGTTTTCTGGCAAACCACTGACAAATCATCAAGGGTTGAAGTCAGAAAATAATGATAGACATTTCAGTTTCGGAGTTCATACCCCTGAGAAAATTCATGCTAATACAAAACCTGCTATTCTATCAAGTTTCTAAGTTTGTAAGATCATTATTTAAAAAATGTTCCTATTTTGGGCCTCTGTCCCCCATTATAGCTTTGCCCAGATTTCTTGTTCTAAGAGGATGAGAGGTATGCTACATTCCAAAGCAATCTACTCTTAAGGAAGGCACTGCATTGAAATTGTGAACATTGCAGTTAAAAAAATGTTTGCACTCACTTCATCCATATGAATAATTTATCAGTTATTTACAAGTTTACCAGTAAATATCTCTGTTCCTAGGATTTGAAACCATATAACATGATTAAGGCTTCATGAGATGGAAATAAAAACTGAACATGAATGACTGTAGTGCTGATTTATCAGCAAAGGATGCTACAGTTTTATAGCTATACTGTAACGCAGGCAAATGTACTAATAACTGAAGAGCTGGTACTAGCTGGAAAACAGCAGGCTACTTGATAGCAACCAACTAGATGTTGGCAAAGACTCCAGCTACAGTAGCTGAGGACAACCAGCAGACACAAACTTTACCCACCATGTGCACTACACAAGACAGCACACTGTATATCAGGGAATCTAATCTCTTTTTAAACCATGGTGTTCCTGTCACTGGGTGCATTGGGCTTAGAGCATTCAGCACCACATAGGTGACATCAAAGAAGTGCCCTAGACTGATTCTTTGTGAATTCTACAAACATTCCATATTTTATTTGCAGTATGGCTGGGAAATTTATCAAACTCTCAGCAACATCTATGAACCCCATGCAGATATCAACAATTCTATGATGAAGAGCACTTTCCAAAAATACTTGGTGCTGTTCAGTGTACCCATTCAATTATAAACGTTTTCTCCATGAAAATACAGAATGATCTGTACACCAAAAGGACTGACATTTCATGAACTGTTTCCTTGTGTATATGGCAGGTGGTATCATTATATATCGCTCTCAACACACTACATTGGGAACACATATGATTCTCACTTTTTGGTAAATGTGCAAACTCAGCAGACTTTTTAAAAGTGAAGAGATCTCACATGGCCATCTAGTGGGTGAGCAAAATGGTTTAACTTACCTGATGTATGCTTTAATACAAACAGATTGTATATAAATATAACAATTTATATAAATACATTGTCATTATTTTCCCTTAAGAAGAAATACTGGATATGTACTCAAGCCATAGCTCATGATATTCTATTCGCAGGTAGGATATAGATTCATAGATTCATAGACTGTTAATAAGCTAACAGCCAGGGGGGGGCGTTCTATGTCTAGCCAAGTTTTACCAAAAGAATAATGATGTCTTGTATCCCAATGGGACATTGGGGTCAGACATTTTTAAGCTGCCTCTGTCCATAAGGGACAACTATCATCATCATCATCACTTGTATGGGTAATAACCAGGGCTATGAAAGAAGCCTACCTCCAGCAGAAATATCAAATATTACTCACAATAAACATGAATATTGGCTCCACTGAATGTAAATGACATTCCATCCCAATGGATCCTTATATCAAAAGTACAGCACTTTCTAGTACAAGTCTTGATACTTTAAACAATGAATTGTGATTCAAGAAGAAAAGCAAGAAATTCTCATTGGTGCTATATTTAGTTCTGCAGGTTGTACAAATCATAGCTATAGCCCTCTCACTTTTAAAATGCACATTTTCTGGCTGTATATCTAAGTCTATTGTTACAACCCTGAGACATGCAGATATCCCACTGGATGAGAGCTTGCATACAATGAGTCAGTGTTTGACATTATCAGATGTCTTGGTCAAGTTAAAGAGAAAAGTGACAAAATCATTGCCATAGTTAAGTTCAATTGGTACATATCACACACACACACACACACACACACACACACACACACACACACACACACACACACACACACACACACAAATGCACATGTATATGCATATATACATGATACAGACTAATATATATATATATATATGTGTGTGTGTGTGTGTGTGTGTGTATGTATATATATATATATATATATATATATACACACACACACACACACACACACACACACACACACACACACACACACACACACACACACACATGAGGGTATGCGCATATATACATAAAAAAGACCATAGTGCATGACAATGTGCATTCTATAAACTCTTGTATATAAAATGCATGTCAGAAGATGCATTTACTTCCCCAACAATAAGATGGCAAGGTATTTGGCAATGGAAAATTTCAGAATGTGACACATCCACCCTCATCAGAGTAAGGCTGGCAGTTAGGTTAATAAAACCTCGGTTTAATAAACCTATGCCTTGCAGAGTTAGTCTTTCATGAAAAGAGAAATACTTACAGATTCTGAATTTCTGCCAAGTTCTTATGTATTGTGGAAACAGCAGCAGTGATAGCTAATCTATGTGATTGATTGATTTCCTCTGAGGATTCCCGGGTGGCCCTGCATTCATCAGATCTGACAGAGAAAGAGCATCACAAATCCATTCCTGTAATGTGGGAGCTAACCAAACCTCGGCCTTTTTAATTTCAGCATAACCATATTTTACACATAAGACACACGTATTAGTCATAATGCCTGCTGCTCATACATTCCATCTGTTTTACACTGTTGTTTCTGAAATTTGAACTCTTGTTTTATTGCATTTGCTTTAAGAACACTTTTATGCTCAAAGCTTTTAAAATGAAAATGAATATTTTTTTTCCTTATCTACAGTATCACAGTATTTTTAGAACTAACATTTTAGGTATTAGTTTACTTACACAATTGACAAAAAAATGTACATATTTAAATGAAAGGCACTTAATTTGGTTTATTTAGTTTTTGTAAATTATGATCTTTAAGAACAGGTGTCTAATTTTAGGAGTGACCACAGATGGGTTGACTAATTAAGTGACTTGATTCAAATCGCCCATTGTATCATGATGTTTGGGGGAGGATCTCTGCCCAGATTTATTTACAGGCGCTGCATTAAGAATATTTCCACTTCTGTCTGCATAATGTGCATACCTTCCTGATTCCTACAAAAATGAATGCTTCAGGAGCAATACTCCATTCATTTATTTTTTTATTTTAGTACAGTATTGCAGGTTTGATTTTTATCTCATTGGCTATTGCTTTCATCTCCATTATTGTAAACTTTATTTACTATATAATAAACATTACTGCTTGAATTACAATACTTTTTAGTTGTATACTGTTCATTTATCTTGCATGTTGTATCATGTGCAACTGTTTTACATGCCTCTGCTCTGTGTTACATCTGAAAAATGTTTAAGGACCAGTTAATGTTCCTTGTAAAGTTATAACAAATGGATAAACAGTTAAAAGTTTTGCCTGCCATTTGCCTGACCTTGTAAAGGATACAGTCTGAAAATGTTATTGTTTTATTTATGATCTAGGAGGGCATTTATTTTCCCTTTTCTAGATGCAACACCCTTTCATACTAAGCATACTGTAAAGGGTATCGTTACCATATTTTTAATTTGTTATTATTTAAATAGGGAAGGTATCCTGACTCAGTTACCTTTTCTCAGTCAGAACCTTGGAATACTTAATTGAACGTATACACTGCTACTAGTAAAGGACTGACTTCAATATTAACTGTATAAATGAGCAATCGGAAATCATGTTCAGAGTCAGAAGAACTTGTGTGTTCAAAAATGTTTACTGTATTAAATCATTTTTGCAGTTTTGCAACATGGTGTGCAGCTCATCTTTTACTGCATTGCTTGTTTGTGTTTGAGAAATACAGGATTTACATCTTTTGGATTAAATGTGTAAGTTCAATCGTATGCAATTTCCTGCATCATTGCTAAGCTGTGTTGTACCAGCGACAGCAGAAATACAAGGAAAATTAAAAGGTGTTTGTCGCTCTCCTACTTTAGACACAATAGAAGAGTCTTCATGGGTTCTATACAAACACATCAAGATAGAAGTTTGCTGACTTTAACTTTTGTAACTTATATATAAACTAAGAACTGCAATCATGCATGCCCTCACTGTGGCTGCTTTTACAAAATTGCACTGACGTGTCTGGAATTTATATGTGCACATACAGACGTACAGCCTTGACATGCTTCTTAAAGATACAGCACACTTCACTTGCAATCTGATTTACATCTGCCCTCTTTGAGAATTAGACCTTATGACACTATAAGTCTATTTAGCATGCAGAAATCACAGGTAATTCTTGGTCATGCATTATACAATATTAAGTACACACACACACACACACACACACACACACACACACACACATATATATATATATATATATATATATAGATAGATATATATATAGATAGATAGATAGATAGATATATACAATCAAGTCCACGTTCCTGTGTATTTCACACTTGACTTTAACACTCACTCATATAATGTGTAATAAAACTGGGAATTAAGTTTAGCAATTGGAACTGTCTCTGCAAAATGTTTGACCTGTGGAATGTCTGGAACATTTTCTGGAATGGAATCAGAATTTTGAACACATTCTGGTATGGAAACAGTGTCTGATTCACTCTTAGATTTGAAGTTTTCATCACAGAAACAATGTTGTGATGGTGAGGATGGTTCAGATACAGGAAGAACATGTTTCCGGTTCCTCCTATATTCTACACCTTCTGAAGCTACCAAGTAGGATCTTGGCACAGCACAGATGGCTGTAATCTGTTTAATTTGATCAAAACCTTTCATTGTCTGCATTTGTAGCGTATCTCCTTCCCTCAATGGACAAAGTAATCTGCTCGATCTGTCGTAACTAGATTTCTGAATATTATGCTTCTTAACCAGTTGAGCCTTGATGGTTTTACTGTTATTAGGTTTAGGCTTCAATAAACTGAAACTAGTGGGTAGTGTAGCTCTAGTTTGTCTGGAAAACAGTCATTGAGCAGGTGAGCCAAACATATTGTCACAAGGTATATTTCTGAGATTAAGCAATTTTAAAAACACATCATTATTGTCATGCTTTGACCTTTCAAGTAATTGCTTTGCACTCTGTACTGCATGTTCAGCTAGACCATTGGACTGAGGATATTCAGGACTACTAGCAACGTGTACAAAGTCCCAGTCTTTTGCAAATTTCCAAAACAACTGGCTAGTCAATTGAGTAGCATTGTCAGAAAGAAATCTGTGTGAACTACCATGAACTGAGAAATGAGGTTTCAGCTTAGTAATAACAGCAGTGGATGTTAGGTTAGATAGTAGATCAGTCTCAAGCCAATTTGAATAAGAGTCCACAAAAACTGAGTAGTGTTTATTGTTCCACTCAAAGATATCAGCTGCAACTGTTGACCACGGCAGTTCAGGAACTGGACTTAGCTGAAGTGGTTCTATTTGCAAATGCGGTCTAGTACTATTGCATACTGAACAAGATGAAAGTACTTTATCAATGTCTTTTGGTAATGAAGGCTAAAATACTAATTCTCTCACTCTTTTCTTAATGGATATGGAACCTGTGTGACCACGATGCAAAATCTGGGTATATTCTTGTTGTAAGGAAGCAGGAACAACAATTTTAGGACCTTTGAAAATAATGCCATCTTCCATCAACAATTCATCTCAGTAAGGAAAGTAGGTTTGCACTTCAGGTGGTACACTAGATTGCTTTGACAGCCATCCAACATTAATGTAGTGAGTGAGCTTCTGTAAAATTGGATCAATCTGACAGTGTTCTCTCAACTCATCGTCTAGTGGTAGAAATATTATGGACTGCCATCACATCAAAGTCAAAATTCTGTACATCAAGCTGTTCTGTCATATTTCTGGGTGATCTGGATGAGCCAAATCAAGCAATTTGCCTTTCGTGTAGACCATTTTGAAATTGTACTTTTGCAACTTAAGCATCATTCTTTGCAATCTCGCTGGAGTGGAATACATAGGCTTCTTTAGAATAGTAACTAGATGTCGGTGGTCGGTCTGAATCTGAAGAGCTTGATCATAAATATAATCATGAAACTTAGAACATGCAAGTACTATTGCCAAAAGCTCCTTCTCAATCTGAGCATACTGCATCTCAGTTTGGGTTAGTGTTCTAGATGCATAGGCGGGTCTATATTACATAATCAAAACGTAATTTAAACAAACGGCACTTACATTGAAAATGCCGTTTATTGAATTCACTCTTGTGGGGGGGGGCTGTCCCCTTCACCCCCTGCTAATTATATATACCAACTCCGAGATTGCACTACAGCAAGGAAAAGGCAAATTTTCTAATCTTCACTGTACAGCAATCTCACTATAAACAGCTCGATGAATTTCATTTTGATGTAAAGTGCCATTTGTTTAAATCACTTTTTGATATAATATAGACCCACATTGGCTACTGGCCTGCCCTCTTGAAGTATAACTCCACCAAGATCAAATTTTGAAGCCTCACAGGAAAGAGTAACTGGTTTACTTACATCATAGTATCTTAATGTATGTGGGGTGGCAAGTTTCTGCTTAAGGACTTCAAATGCTTTCTGGTGCTGTCCCAACTATGACCATACAACAGTTTTTGCATGTTAGCTTTCTTAAAGGTTCTGTCAACTCACTGAAGTCTGGTATATACTTGCCTAAATAGTTGACCACGCCTAGAAAATGTTGTAGAGCTTGTACATTATCTGGTGCTGACATCTCAAGAATAGCTGCTTGCTTGGTCTGGTCTGGTCTCAAGCCTGTACTCATGAATAAATGTCCTACGTATGTAATTTCTGAAAGTCTGAATTTGCACTTCAGAGGACTGAGCTTCAAGTTTACTTCACATGTTCTATCTAGAACTTTCTTGAGGTTTTTATCATGCTCTGCTTCACCACTGCCTCCAACCAAAAAATCATCTACTATTATGGCACAAGGATAACCTGAAAAAATTTGCTCCATTGCACACTGAAAGACTTCACTTGAGAATTTATTCCAAATGGCAATCTTAGGAATCTGTATCTGCCAGCGTACTAAAAGTAGTTAGAAATAAAGATTTGTGATCAAGCATCACTTGCCAAAATGAACTCTTTGCATCCAAGACAGAGAAAACAGTGGCATTTGGTATTGGGGATACAACCTCTTCGACTGTGCACATTGGATGATACAGCCTTTTTAATGCTTTGTTCAGATCTCTTGGGTTAATACATGTTCTGATTTTGTCTGAGCCTTTTTTTGTGAGCTGCTACCATAGATGATACCCATTCATTTGGTTCTGCGACTGGACAAATCACATCTTGCTGCACCATTTTATCCAACTGAGGTTTAACTTTATCCTGCATAGCTATAGGAACTCTTCTTGCTGATCTGACAAGAGGAGTGATCTCTGGATGTACCTTCATGGAATACACAACTGGAAGTTTGCCTAACTTGCCATTGAAAGCATCAGCATAGTCTGAAAAAATGGCTTCAGAAAAAATAGAACTCAGAAATGCACTTACATGATGAACTTCATTAGCAAAATAAAGCAGATTCATTCTTAAACTATCTTTGGGACCCAATAAAGATTGCATTGGTCTTCGGACTATGTAGAACAAGTTGTCACAGTTCCTGGCCAAATAACATGAAAGCATCACTGAACCTACGGTTTGGATTTCTTCAACTCCATAAGCAACACGTTTCGTACTACCGGCTAGATTGAGCTGTTCATTACTACGCACTTTAGCAAATGTGTCTGCTGATATAACATTACACTTTGAACTAGTGTCTACTTTGAGGTCTGTGGATTTTCCATTAATCTGGACAGTACAAAACACCTCGCTTCTTGTTAATAAATTCACTGCATCAACTCTTTCATCAAGCAATGATACACCATCTAAATCGAAAGCTGTCTGCTTTGGCTCTACTTGATCAACTTGCTTCTTTGTGTGACATTTCTTTACAACTGTGTGTGGATTACTTGATTTACAAAACTTTTGAAAGTGGTTCAATTTTTTATACTTGCAGCATTGCTGACCAAATGCTGAGCACTTCTATCTTTTAGACTCATGATTTGCACCACAATTGCTATAGTTAACAATAAAGCTGGACTTGGGTTTTGCTGATTCATGCTTGTACTGCATTGAGCTGGAACGTGCTCCTTTCTTAGAACTTACTGGAAAGCTATGTGTCTTCCCTGGAAATCTAGTGGCTGCCATGTGCTTGGGCCTACTTTTGTCTGCCACGTGTTGCATACTATCTGCATTTGCTCTGGAGCCAATTGAACTCATGCTCTTGTCACTTGCAAGCAAACACGTGTGTTTTTCTGTCACCTCATGGATTTGATAAATATCAATGGCTTTACTCAATGTTAAATTACTGTCATGAAGCAAAACCTTTCTCACAGCAGCACTGTTAATACGACATACAAGCCTGTCCTTTATCAGCTCTTCTTTTAAGTCACCAAACTGACACATTTTAGCTCTGTTTATCAGGTCATATAAGCTGCAAATGTTTCCCTGGCTTCTGATCTCTTGTATAAAACAAATGCCTCTCTAATTTAATATTTGTTTGAGGGTTACACATTTCTCTGAACTTGCACTTCAAACACTCCTTCCTTGACTCAGCCTGTATACAACAACATGATGATTTTCACCTTCTCCTTCATATACTGCGGGTGCATACATAAATGAAACCTGTCTTTCTATGGCCTCTGACCCAGCTAGTGTTAACAAAATGAATGCCCTGGTGCATGCATCCCATCTGCACAAGCTGCTTGTAAAAATATCGTACTGTTGCTCAAATATTCTCCAATTCTCTGCAATAGTCTGATCAAACAGAAGTGGCAGAGGTTTTTGAAATCCGTCTGCCATATTAACACATACCAGCAAAAGGTTTTGCAAATAAGAACAAACATACAGTCATGCACACATGCCAAAAACTTATGCCAGTACTTGTATCTGAATTTATTTCTTTTGGACTTTTCAAAATAATGCTAACGAACAAACTTGTAGTACTTTTGAATAATTAGACTTTGTGAAATAAACTTCTCGGGCAGTTTAACACTCATGTAATATCGTTTGGAAGGCTAAATGCTAAAGCCATTTATCATCATTTTGCAAAGTCATTTATCACCATTTTAAGAAACATCTCAAACAACTTTACGATGTGAGTGAAATAAACTCTTGGGCACTGTAATATTCTTGTAATATTGTTTTGCAAAAAATCACCTCATCAGTGTAAGAAACATATCAAATAACTATACAATGCAAATATTTATTTATTTTATTTAGTGACATTTGTTAACCAGGAAAGGCCACTGGGTCAGAAACCCATTTTCAGAGGACGCCTGGGGAGAATAGCTCCGCAATTAATACAGAGAAAAATAAAATTTAACAATATTGAGGGCATCCGGTGTAAAACTTTGCCAAATAATTTCATGCAGACACCAGTAAATATTTCCATGCTGGATCGGTCGAGGCCTGGGTTAACAACGACTGCCACCAGTACTGTTAGCCAACAGTGTGCTGGTGGAAATTGGGCTACTGTTGGCCGAAGGAGGAGAAGAGGCGGAAGGCATGGCCGAAGGCAGGAAGACAGGAGAAAGGCTAGGACTGTGATAGTGAGGGTTGGAACTTTGAATGTTGGCAGTGTGACTGGTATGGGGAGAGAGCTAGCTGATATGATGGACAGAAGGAAGGTTGGTATATTGTGTGTGCAAGAGACCAGATGGAAGGGTAGTAAGGCTAAGTGTAACAGAGGTGGGTTCAAATTGTTTTATCATGGTGTGGATGGGAGGAGAAATGGCATAGGAGTTATTCTGAAGGAAGAGTATGCTAAGAGTGTTTTGGAGGTGAAAAGAGTGTCGGATAGAGTGATGTTTATGAAGCTGGAAATTGATGGTGTAATGATGAATGTTGTTAGTGCATATGCTCCACAAGTTGGGTGTGCAATGGATGAGAAAGAAACATTTTGGAGTGAATTGGATGAAGTGGTGATGACTGTAACCAAGGGTGCGAGAGTGGTGATTAGAGCAAATTTTAATGGGCATGTTGGTGAAGGGAACAGAGGGGATGAGGAAGTGATGGGTAGGTATGGTGTTAAACAAAGGAATGCAGAAGGTCAGATGGTAGTGACTTTTGCGAAAAGGATGGACATGGCTGTAGTGAATACGTATTTTAACAAGAGGGAGGAGCATAGGGTGACATACAAGAGTGGAGGAATATGCACACAGGTGGATTATATCTTATGTAGGAGGGTCAGTTTGAAGGAGATTGGAGACTGTAAAGTGGTGACCGGAGAAAGTGTAGTTAGGCAGCATAGAATGGTGGTTTGTAGGATGATGTTGGTGAGCAAGAAGAGGAGGAGGAGTGTGAGGGCAGCACCAAGGATCAAATGGTGGAAATTGAAAAAGGGTAATTGTGAGGTGGAGTTCAGGGATGAGTTAAGACAGGCACTGGGTGGCAGTGAAGAGTTACCAAATAGCTGGGTAACTACAGCAGAGCTAGTAAGGGAGATGGCTAGAAAGGTGCTTGGTATCACATCTGGACAGAGGAAGGACGACAAGGAGACATGGTGGTGGAATGAGGAAGTACAGGAGAGTATACAGACAAAGATGTTGGCAAAGAAGAAGTGGGATTGTCAGAGATTCGAAGAAAGTAGACAGGAGTATAAGGAGATGAGGTGCATGGCAAAGAGAGAGGTGGTGAAGGCTAAGGATAAGGCATATGAAGAGTTGTATGAAAGGTTGGACTCTAATTCGGGAGAAAAGGACCTGTACCGATTGGCTAGACAGAGGGACCGAGCTAGGAAAGATGTGCAGCAGGTAAAGGTGATAAAGGATAATGAGGGAAACTTACTCACAAGTGAGGAGAGTGTGCTGAGGAGATGGAAAGAGTACTTTGAAGGGTTGATGAATGAAGAGAATGAGAGGGAGAGAAGGTTGGATGATGTAGGGATAGTGAATCATGAAGTACAATGGATTAGCAAGGAGGAAGTAAGGATAGCTATGAAGAGGATGAAGACTGGAAAGGCTGTTGGCCCAGATGACATACCTGTGGAAGCATGGAGGTGTTTAGATGAAATGGCAGTGGAGTTTTTAACCAGATTGTTTAATGAAATCTTGGAAAGTGAGAGGATGACCGAGGAATGGAGAAAAAGTGTTTTGGTAGCGATTTTTAAGAATAAGGATGATGTGCAGAGCTGTAGTAACTACAGAGGGATAAAACGGATCAGACACAGCATGAAGTTATGGAAAAGAGTAGTGGAAGCTAGGTTAAGAAGGGAGGTGATGATTAGTGATCAGCAGTATGGTTTCATGCCAGGAAAGAGCACTACAGATGTGATGTTTGCTCTGAAAGTGTTGATGGAGAAGTACAGAGAAGGTCAGAAGGAGTTGCATTGTGTTTTTGTGGACTTAGAGAAAGTATATGACAAGGTGCCTAGAGAGGAGTTGTGGTATTGTATGAAGAAGTTGGGAGTGTCAGAGAAGTATGTAAGAGTGGTACAGGATATGTACGAGGGTAGTGTGACAGCGGTAAGGTCTGCGGTGGGAGTGACAGATACGTTTAAGGTGGAGGTGGGGTTACATGAAGGATCAGCTCTGAGCCCTTTCTTATTTGCAATGGTGATGGACAGGTTGACAGATGAGATAAGACAGGAGTCCCTGCAGACTATGATGTTTGCAGATGACATTGTGATCTGTAGTGAGAGTAGGGAACAGGTGGAGGAGACCCTGGAGAGATGGAGATATGCTCTAGAGAGAAGAGGAATGAAGGTCAGCAGGATTAAGACAGAATATATGTGTGTGAATGAGAGGGAGGATAGAGGAATGGTGAGGATGCAAGGAGTAGAGATGCAAAGGTGGATGAGTTTAAATACTTGGGATCAATAGTTCAGAGTAATGGTGAGTGTGGAAGAGAGGTGAAGAAGAGAGTACAAGCAGGATGGAGTGGGTGGAGAAGAGTGTCAGGAGTGATTTGTGACAGACGAGTACCTGTAAGAGTGAAAGGGAAGGTCTACAAGAGGGTAGTGAGACCAGCTATGTTATATGGGTTGGAGACAGTGGCATTGACAAAAAGGCAGGAATATGAGCTGGATGTGGCAGAGTTAAAGATGTTAAGATTTGCACTGGGTGTGATGAGGGTGGACAGGATTAGGAATAAGTATATTAGAGGGTCAACCCAAGTTGGAAGGTTTGGAGACAAAGCCAGAGAGGCAAGATTATGTTGGTTTGGACATGTGCTGAGGAGGGACACTGAGTATATTGGGGAAAAAGATGCTAAGAATGAAGCTACCAGGTAACAGGAAAAGAGGAAGGCCTAAGATAAGGTTTATGGATGTGGTGAGAGGACAATGCAGGTGGTTGGTGTGACAGAGCAAGATGCAGAGGACCAGAAGAAATGGAAACAGATGATGATGTGGCGACCCCTAATGGGAACAGCCGAAAGAAGATGATGATGATTGATAAATACTCCACAATTAATACAGAGAAAAATAAAAATTTAACAATATTGATAAATGTAGATTACAATATGTACAAGACTTATAAAATGTAGACAAAAATTGGTAATCAAGTACATATATAATCACAGATAAGTAAATACAGTACAGTACATGAGTTCATTATTAATTTTTGGCATTGCATAAAGCATGGCAGTTCTTACAGAACAAATAGTGGTACTTTAGCTGCACTGCAGACATGGTAGTAGTCATCTGGAATGTGGATATAGATTAGTATTAATTAGGGAAGGTTTTATGGTGGCATGATTGTTTTGCAGTTGTAAGAGGGGTTATTTAGGAAATATGTTTTTAATGCTGATTTAAATGTCTTTGTACAGTCTGTTTGGGTAATATGGGAGGGTAAGGAGTTCCACTGTTTTGCAATGCTATGGGAGAACAAACATTGTCCAGCTGTTTTATTGGGTTTGGTTACACTTAATAGCAATTTGTTGGAGGATCTAAGAGTAAGTGTAGAAGTATAAGTTTTTAGTATAGAGGAGAGTGCTGGGCAGGTACATGGTTTATAAATTAGTTTGTGGGCTAGCCTTAATTGGGTATACCAGAGGTAGTTGGGGAATTCAAGCTAGTTCAGTTCAATGATTGCTTGGCAGTGGTGTGAGAGGTTAGGCTTTCTGGAGAAAATTTTGCTATTTTATCGTAGCAAGATTGAAGTTTGTTGCTGAAGGATGAAGGAAGGTTAGTAAAAATGACATTGCCATATAGAAGGGAAGGGATGAGTAAGGTACTTGCCACTTTTGTTTTGGTGTGATTGTCTAATAGAATTTATGATGATAAAGTTTGCCTAATTTAAAGTGTGTTTTCTTTATTGGGTTAAGAATGTGCAATTCAAAAGTGAGTTTGTCATCTGTTGCAATGCCTAGTAGTTTCTGTTCTGTCTTTAGAAAAGATTTTGAAATCTATATCTAGTGGTTTATAAGAGAATAATAGAAGTTTTGTTTTTTTTGGTATTTAGCTACAGTTGTACATTATTTAGCCATGATTCTATTTCTGTAAATGCATTTTGAGCAACTGTGAGGAGGTCAGGGAAATTGCTTGAGGTAGATACTATTGTCGATTTGTCAACATATTGGATAATATTACCTAGTTGGGAGGCTTTGTGAAGGTGGTTGATAAAGATATTGAAGGGTAGAGGTCCCAGAATGGAACCCTGTGGGACTCCTATGCTAGTTGACTTCTGGACCTCTCTTGCCCAAAACTCAATAACATTTCAAAGTAGTTGCACTTTGCGAATAACTGCATACAGCATATGGAAATGTCTCCAAAATGGTGGTACCTTGCTAGGCAACTATTTACAGTGCAAGAATCACTCTGTAATGGAGGCACTTTGCGAATAGACATACCCAGCACAAGAAACTTTTTTGAAATGGCTATACTTTCATTGTATTTCACGAAATAGTTGCACTTTGCACACAATATACTCTTTGAAACACATGCACAGTAATAAGCACACACTTTGAGATACTTCAAATAACTTTAGTTATGCCCTTGATACAATACAAAGTCGTAGTTATGCCAAAACATAGCACTTTGCCAAAACGCATGCAATTGTCTTACTGTATTTTTGCTTAATATGCCCCTTTTTTACTCTTGTTTTGCCTTATTATATTCATTTTGCTTGTTTATGCCCCTTTCATGCCCATTGTACTTTTCTTGTGCTCCTTTTACTCTAAACATTCCCAATTTTGCTTTGAACACACTTGTTTTACTTTAAACATGGTCGTTTTATTTTTAATTATATTCATTTTGCTTTAAACATGCTCGTTTTATCTTTAATTATATTAATTTTGCTTTAAACATGCTCGTTTTGCTTTACTGTTCATCTTTTCAACAAATGCCTTTATTTTAAACATTTAGCCAACAAACTTTTCATGCCTTCTGCTTGCACAACAATGCAGTTTGTGCCCTTGTAATGCCCCGTTTTATCTCTTTTTATCTATTAAGAGTTTGTGCTATTTCTCATTACCTTTGATTCTTTTCTGGCTATTTTTGCGCTCGTTTCTCTTGGTTTTACCTTCACTGTCATCTCTGCACTTCATAGCTCTGGATTTTACTCTCTTCCATCCCGGTTCTGACACCATGTGACTCTCCTACGTTGGACACAATAGTAAATTCTTCATGGGTTCTGTTCAAGCAGCCTTATTCTATACAAACACATCACTATAAAGGTTTACTGACTTTACCTTAAGTAACTTACATACAAACTAATAACTGATCATGCATGCTCTCATGGTGGCTGCTCTTACAAAATGGCCCTAGGGAGTGCACATATCTGGAATTTATATGTGCACATACAGCCTTGACATGCTTCTTAAGATACAGCAGACTTCACTTGCAATCTGATCAACAGTATTTGAAACAAAAGTGTAACAATGCTGAAACTGTCAGGCATTCATTATCAGTGGAGTTTTCTGAACATTGCAAGAGACCAGTACTTGTTTTACAGTAAAATATATTAACTGAAGTCTGTTAACATGCAGGATGTAGCTTTGCCCCAGTGATAGGGACTCTTTGCATCTTTATTTCTAGATATTGCAGGAGGCAGATAGGGAGGCATACTGAGGTGGGTGTATAATAACTGGATGACCAAGCGAGATAGTGGGATTACCAAAATTCCCGATCCACTTTGTAATACATGATATGTGTTTTTTTGATGATTCTTTTCTTTACAGATACTATTAATCTGGAAATAGATTGCTTGTCTTAATATTGAGACATCATAAATACTGACAAATTTATTTTTAACTTACTTGCTGAAGGGGCACACAGAAGCATAATATAGTCTTATCCATAGTAATTACCTTAGCAAGCATGTTTGTTTGTTTTTATAAATACACATCAGGCTTCTCTTGCAGGACTACTGTCAGCCTTCTTGACGTAAGACGTTTATATTTTATGAGATGTGTGGGTTTGCTGTTTGGCACCTCAAAAAGTATTCAGCTGCTTGATTTGTGGGTGGGAACTGCTAATGTTAATGCAGTTTCAAACTTTGTTACATTTCTAAGGCTATTTTAAGGAAATTAATCTCATCAGCTCCAGATATTATTTCAGCAATGAAAAGGGAATGATGGCATTTTCTTTTGTACCATGTTTTTTGAGCTGACTACCTGTTTACCCATGGCAAGCTTTGTAGTCTTCATCATAGAGTGGCAGGGGATTCAAGGATGCCAGCATCCATAATGGTATTTACTCCTCTATTTGGCCTGTTTTGGCAATCAAAGCAAATATATATATATATATTTTTTTTAGTTTTGTGAAACACTTATGTATGTTCTGGTTTGAGTTATCACTTGTTTCTAGAAGCATTTTCTCTATCTTTTTTTTTTTAATTTTTATTCATATCAGAAATGCTGGCTCCCTCATACCATGAGTGTCAGGCATTACATGTGTCCTGGCATCTAATCTAATTGCACTCCTATAGAGAATCTTTAAATTGTAGAGAAGATATCAGGTTGATGTGAAACACTTGCAAGTGTAATGATATTGAGATGGCATTTCTGGGCAACACCTCTGCATTTTACACATGTACACACACACATACATATAAATATAGAGATATAGATATAAATACATTTTTGATTGAACCACAAACCATTGAACACAAGCTAATTTGACTGAATTATAATTGATAGAAAATATTTTACACATGCGCCTCCTGCATCCCCACATCCTCCTTACCTACTACATATTAACTCCATGGTCACACAACCTCTGAGAAAATAAAAAAAAAAAATCACATAAAGTTAATCAGTGCTGGACCACAAACACAAATATCTACATATCTGGGGCTACAAGATGCCAGTGACCACTGCCAACCCCCACATACTTGTCGTGTCTCATTTCCTTAATAACTGCTATATATACTGCCTGTACTGTTCTACACTTTTCTATTGATTGTGATTCAGTCAAATGAGTTGCTCTCAAATGAGTTTCACCATGTGTGAGTCAGTCAAATGAGCTTTCACTCACACGCCATAGACCCATGTATATAAATATATCTTCAAATGAGCATTCAATCAGATGCCATAGACCCATGTATAAAAATAAACCTTTACAGTTTGGTCGACTAAACAGACAGTTTACACCTATTGACAAAAGTAGCAGATAGGATGATTCTTGGAGTTGGGTAATTTGCCATTTCCCTGAGAAATGGGCAATCTTGGAGTTAGAAAATATAATTATCAAGGGGTGTTTTCTTTTGACTTTTGCTGTAAACGTTTTGCATGCACTGAAAATGATGCAAATGAGCTGTAGCATGCTGACGTGCATAATGTCAATAATTTGGTGTCACCATTATGCATGCTCATTGAAGGAACACTGAAATGTTGTTGAGGGCTCTGGTCATTGAAACTTGAAGATTTTGAATGAATGGAACATCAAATGCATTTGGAAAAGATAAACATGAGCTTGGGAAACTAATGCCGAAACTTTCAGGTATTCTGAAGGTTTCAAGAATAGGATGTAGGAGAGTCTGTGTAAATGTATATGGGTTAGTGTTACACTAAGGATTAATTACAGGGACAGATTTAATGTTTTGCATGTGCTGGTGTGTGTGTGTGTATGTGTTCAGGTGTCTTGTGTAGTGGTACTGTTTGTTTTTTTCTAAGATAAGATTAGAGTGAAGGGCAGAGGCAGTATTAGGATTACGATTAGCAAGCATTACAGAGGGGAGGGGGTAAAAATTCCTTACATAATCAAGCACTGGTCTCTCAAGTTAGAAGTGAAAATGCATAAAAACTGGCTTTATGTTGGAATAGGTGTTATTTCCATAACAACTAAAACCAAGTACTTTTAGAGAGAGACAGATCTGCCACACCACTGAGTGAAGCATTTGATGTTAGTGATGATGTTTATTTCCAGAGCACTTATTTTACAGGTGAATGGTGCATCTCCTGAGACATGTTTGAGCACAGAAGTGCATTTATTTTGTTTTGCAGTAGTAGTAGCCTGTACACATAGCATTTTCTGGAATGAGCTGTTGGTTACTCCAGATCAAGGACATCAACATCTTAGAATCCTCTGAAATGATTCATACACACACACACACACACACACACACATATATATATATATATATATATATATATATGTATATATATATATATATATATATATATATATATATATATATATATATATATATATGCTCCTATTATATCAGCGAATGATTAAAATAACAAACAATGTTTGACTGTCCATTTTAAATCGAAATCGCAAAATCCCGAACACATGGAAGAGCGATTTTTTTCCCCAGGGAAAAAAAATCACTCTGCCATTTTTGGAGCTTTGCCATTTTTTCCACTGTGGTGCAGTCTCGGAGTTGGTATATTTAAGAAGGGGGGTGGGGGGGCAAAGCCCCACACTTTATGTTGTGTTTTTTTTTTTTTTTTACAGAGCAGCGATTTTTTTTCCCTGGGAAAAAAATTGGTGTTCCGTGTGTTCAGCATTTTGCCATTTCGATTTTTAAGGGTTGATTATACAGCGTTCGCTATTTTAAGTGTTCGCTGTTATATGGGTCCCCTTCAGTCGATCGAATGTTTATAAGTTCGAACCACATATGGCCGAGACCATATGGTCGAACTTGTAAAAGTTCAATCGATCTGAATGGAGTTCTCCGTACAAAGCGGAAAGGGAAGATTTCCCATTTCCGCAATGTAGTGCGATCTTGGAGTTGGTATATTTAAGTAAGGGGGTGTGGGGGGTGCAGTGGGGCATAGCCCCCCTGCTATAGATGTTTAGTTTTGTGTTTTTTTGTTTTACGTGTTTTTATTTCAGTGTTCGAACATATGGCCTCGGACATATGTGGTTCGTACTTGTAAAAGTTTGATCTACTGAAGTAGATCCATATATATATATATATATATATATATATATATATATATATATATATATATATATATATAGGCACACACACATGCACGTGTATGTAAATGCCCATCTATCTTTCTATGTATTTATACATCATCTGTTACTTGCACTTATAAGCTGTCTGCCTTATGCTTTTGTAACAATGTACAGAAGGTGGCCTGTAATGGACACCTAATAAAATTCACTGACCAGAAGATGGGAGATGGCATATTGGGCCACAACTCTGACTGAGCTGCAGCTAAGCTAAGATAGATTGTGAATTATGACAGGCTGCTCTGGTGAACCCCATAATTTTGCAGTTTGCCTAACAGCGTTAGATGAGAGACTGATTCAAAGGCCTTAATTAAATCAGTAAATAAGCTCCTTGTCAGTTTCTCAATTTATTTATTTGCCAAGGTAGAGCAGTAATTTCCATGGACCTTTTTCTCACTCCACCAAGGAGCAGTGCCTGGTTAAGTAACTACTCAGAGTTGCACATTTGGATAACAGAGACTGAGAGAATCAAACCGTCAACTATTAGACCACAAGAAACACTTTGTTAACAACTTCTTAATCCACTAAATCAACTGCCAGACTACATGCAGCGCTTGTTTGGGAGACAACAGCGGTAGTAATCTTCTACATTTGTTTAAAGTTGGACTGCTCATCTCATAGGATCAAGCACTAGCAGTGTTATTCTAAGGTATGAGATAATGAGAGCTTTAACAATGCTGGCTAATTGCCAATTATAGTGGCATAGAGAGATAAAGCTTTGTCTGCTGCTTAGACAATATAAATTTAATTAACAGTTCAGGCACTTTACAAAGCATGCAGGGGAGAGAGTGAGAGAGTGGCTACTGCCGGCCTGTTCATTCTGGAGGAGGTGTAGATGTCTGTGAATTGCCACATGTGTGACACTTAGCATGACCACTGGTTGTTGCACCTTTGGAGCATGAGGCTTTGAGCACAAAATTAACTTATGCATATGCATGTAGCCAAACAAGCATGCCAAGAGATATGCTGCCTACAGTAGGCAGCAGTCAGCATGCAATAGACTTCAAAGAGCCATTGTGAGGTAGGGAGTGCTCTACTAGAGGAGATGTATGCCACTCTGTAGGACAAGCAAGCTGGCCTGCTCCTTACCACCTGACTCACTGTTGGATAATGAAGGGGCTGTTGAGCCCTTAGTAAGAAGACATGGATGGCAGTGGTTTTGTCTAGCCAAGGGATGCCCAACCCTCAAGAAATCAAAAATGGGATAACTGGGTGAAGGTAAAGGACCCACTTGTTCTCAGGAAGAGAAAAAGAATGTTGTATAAATAGAACAACAATGAAAGAGAGTAGCAATTATGTAATGCAGGCCTTATGGGGTGCTGTTGCAGATGTGGGTATTGTATCTTTCTGGCAATGGAGCAATGAGAGAGCACAAATACACAGCAGCAGCAGCCAAGTGTGTGTGTGGTGCCCCAGTTGGGGGTAATGCATAGTAAAGTAACTGTGCTCAGAATAAAGCCCTGATCTTAATGATTGGCAAGCAACTGCTTTAAACCTTCACACCAACTACAAAGTCTCCTTTAATTTTATTTTTTTATTTATTTTTTTGTTTTGTTTTTTCTTGCAAATCACCAAGGATTATAGTCTGTTAATATCAGTCAGGGAGTTTTGTAGGTCCTTGTTCATGAGCAATGGGTAGCATACTTGGTGCAGAAGGTTGCAGGTTCTCTTTCCACACCAGAAAAATTGATTAGTTGCACATCCATTTTTTTAATGTAACACATAGTTTTCATTGTGTGATACCTTAAACCTCATGCAATGTAGGCCCATGGGATATATTCAAATGACCCCTTAAGAACATTGAGTGTTTCAGCTACGTGGCTTCTTAATGTCCACAAGTTTTTTTTTACTTTTTAAGTATTTATGGCTCCATTCAGATATTTTGTGGATATCTTAATTGTTATGGGCATCATAGGTTCATAGGTTCATAGGTGTGTACTAGGCTAATGGCCCTGGAGCCTTTACAAACCTAGCCCATAGGATTACCCTGACATTGTGCCACCCGACCTTAGTTCTCAGTGCCTCTGTCGAGTAGAGCCACTGAAGTGATCCCTGGGGTGAATTTTCTATTTCCCATCCACTCATCAAGGTTTCTCTTGAAGAGGGCCAGTTAGGTGCTTTGTTTGACATGTATGGGAAGTCTATTCCATAGCAAGGGCAGTCTCTGGGTTATGAACCTGTCCCTCCAGGCTCCAGCACATTCTGTTGATTGTGGTAATGAGGTTGAAGTCACTGGAGCGTATGGTGCGGAGGGATTGGGATTTCTTTAGATGCAGCATTTCTAACAGAGCTGGGTCAGACATGACTTTGTATGCCAAGCAGAAATCACCTCTAAGTAGGTGATATGAGAAAGAGAATAGTTGGAGTTTTTTGAGTCTGTCCATATTGGACAAGTGTTTAAGGCCTAGGATCATCTTTGTGAGGTACTTTTGTGACCTCCCTAGTTGTTGCAGGTGTCTAGTGAGGTACATGCCAAATGGGGCATTATACTCGATGATTGGCCTAATGAGGGAAGAGTAGAGGGAGACAATGACCTTTTTCTTCCTGGATTCAAAATCCTTAGTAATGAGATGTGCCACACAGAAGGACTTTCTGACCACAGTGGCAATGTGATGGTCAAAAGAGAGGCTGCTGTCAACCTGTGTTCCCAGATCTCTTATAAGACCTTCTGTGTTCAGTGGACTACCTTCAATGTGGTAATTCATGGGAACTGGGTTTTCCCCAAAGGGAATGCGACACAATTTTTGGCATTGAGCTTAAGGCCATGGTTCTGACACCAGTCGTTGGTCTCAGTGAGGCCTTCCTGTAGGATGTCAACATCACTTGGGAAGTTAATAATAGCTCCCAACTTGCAACAGTCTGTGAACTTTGTTAGCAAGAGACCCTTTGTGTTGGCCTGAACTTCAGAAAAGTAGATACCAAACAGGAGAGGACCCAGGACCAAACCCTGTGGGACTCCACCCGTGACTGGTCGACAGTCTGACTTGGAGTCCTCTACTTTCACACTGTGGGTTCTATCTGTGAGCCAGTTTGCAACCCACCTAGTGATATAAGGGTTGATGTCTAGCTTAGTGAGTTTTTCTATGATTCCTGAATGAGGAGTGGTATCAAAGGCCTTGGCCAGATCAAGGTAGGCTGTATGAACCATCTTGCCTTCATCCACAGCTCTGGTGACTGACTCAAAGAAGTCGACCAAGTTGAGCAGGCATGATCTACCCTTCACAAAACCAAACTGTGTGGGATCCAGAGTTTGGAGATTCCCTATATCCTTGTTTATTAGGTCCATGATGATGCGTTCCATAGTTTTGCATATCAGACTTGTCAGGCTTATGGGGAGATAGTTCCCATGGTCTGTAGTCACTCCTCTTTTGTGGAGAGGGATGACTGTAGCAGTGTGCCATTCGGTTGGGACAAAGTTGGGTTTAAAGACCTTATGCTTCTAAAATACAGCCAAACTATCCACTTATGCTGTGCTGATGAGGTCAATAAAAAGTCAAAACATGCATGTCCACAACTAGTGAGGTTTGCCTTTACTGGCCTGAGTATAAGCATAAAGACTTAAAAAGTAAAAAAGGCATGGATATTCAGAAGCCATGTAGCTGAAATACTCGATGTCCTTTAAGGGTCATTTGCATATATCCTATGGACTTCCATTACAGGAGATTTAAGGTATCACACAGTGAAAATTCTAGCTTGGCTGTGTTTTTCTTGCAGTTTTTACTGAATGGTTTGTCTGTGTGACATTTCTAACTTTTAGTTTGGATTTTAATATAAAACAACCAATTTATTCTTCAAGGGTGGCAAGCACTGAATTTGTAGATAAAGCACTGAAATGCAAAATGATTTGCTAGCAGCACTCTCTTCATTAATGACAGTTATATTTAATGTGGAAATATTCTGATGACTTACTTCTACAGATATTGTACATATTGACAGATATTGGTGGATTATAATGACAGCAGTCTGAGTCACCTTTTATGGTTGAAATGTTCTGAAATAGGTAGTGTTGTCATTTTCAGTTTATACATTTTATTTCACTGCTTACTGAAAAAATGTTGAAAACAACAATTTAAAACACACTGTTAACAAGTGGTGCTGTATTAAACAAAGAAGATAGTTAAATTCAATCAGAAAGATGAATTAAAAAACACATACAGTTATGCATAGTGCTAAAAATGTGTGTACGGGGCCTGTGGTTTGAAAACAACTCAAAGGTACACTTAATGGTTATCATTCTTTGTGTTCTACAATTTAAAATCAGTTTTAAATTACATCCAAATATTTGTAATCATTGTAGAAGTAAAGAAGAAAATAGCATGTGCAGAGACAGATCTGAAGATTGTGTATGGTAACTGGGAGAGCGGGTGTTGGCTGGGGTGGGGGTCTGGCTGCAGGGGGGAGTGGGGTCTAGTGGTGGGGACCCGATCCATTATCCTGCCTAGGACCCATCACCATGATCTGCCTCTGTCCAAGTAGAACATTCAGATGGAGGAGGTAAAAAGTCCTACATGATGTTCAAGGATGATGGAGACAGCAAATGCAAATTAAAGTGTTTTACAGGCCGTATGTATGCATGTGGGAGGAGGAAAATGCAAAGGTAAATATACTGAATTTCTTGCATTAAGCTGCATTTAAAGGAAAGTGGGAAAACAAAGATGAGGAATGTGACAAAGAAGCAAA
Organism: Protopterus annectens; assembly: GCF_019279795.1. Taxonomy (NCBI): domain Eukaryota; kingdom Metazoa; phylum Chordata; order Ceratodontiformes; family Protopteridae; genus Protopterus; species Protopterus annectens. The sequence goes on along the minus strand of NC_056732.1, from coordinate 1,283,114,236 downwards.
CTGAGCAATTGGCATACTGAGGAAATATGCTAGAACAGGCATAGACACCAGTCATTCTTAAAAGTAGAAAAAAATCTAAGGGTATAACATTTAGTGTAGTGTAGGCAGGTCACTCTGTAAATATTAAGTACAGGCTTATTACAAGATAAATGGATAGAACCGGGCAGTAAACCTGGTGAAGTGAAGTACTATAGTACCCGGTGTACATCTAAACTGTGCTAGATATTCCCAGGCCATGGCAAACTAGAATGGTTCAGTGTGACAGTGAGTGCAGAGGGTCAAGGCTATGAGCTGGTAGTGAGCTGTTATTGAGTGATAACTGCTAACTGTAATCCAAGGTTTGATTCCCTCATTTTCCGTTTGGCTGCTGTGTGACTCTGAACAAGTTTTTAAACCAGACAGGGCTATGGAGTCAATTGGGAAACTGGGCTAGACTCCTTGCTGGTGTCCTAGACTACTTAGCAAGCAACTACCTATGAGTCTGTGAATCTATACAGTGACAAGTACTTCACTTCAGACAGTTTTCATTTTTGCTCATCAGCAGTTTAAAATCTGATTGCAAAAGTTGCTACAAAAAAGACATGCAGCACCCACAGCTAAACAAGCCAGCTCAGTGGTACAGAAAGACAAATCCCCAACTATGATGTCAGTAATCCAAGTTTAGTTAGTACCTTGGGCATGTATAGGAGCTGGCCAGATAGAATGAAGTAAGCATCCTCTGTTGGCTTGCCCATCTTGGGTAGAGGAAGGGAGATCTGTCTTGGAATATAAGTGACACCCAGTGGGAGCTCTAGGTGTACACCTGGTCATATCCTAAGCTGGTTGTGTGTTGTCATAGTGAATTTGCACTATTTATCTAAGGGAAAATAGGCATGTGGAGACATGCATCACCTCAGGAGGCAGCAATTGAGTTTGGAGGTGCTGCGCAGTGTGGAAGAGGGTGTTACTAAATGAAACAACAGGCTTTTCTAGAGGAACAGCAAAATGATATACTCCCTACCATCCATCTGTTACCAGTAGAAGATGATTGAGATTCCCAGGCAGGAACAAATGAGCCACTGGGCCTTTGCCTAGACCAAGAATACTTGGATCTCAGTTTGACAGAATGAACGGATCAAACGGGTAAAGATAGAGGAGTTTATATCTATATATATATCTATATATATATATGTATATATATATATATATATGTGTGTGTGTGTGTGTGTGTGTGTGTGTGTGTGTGTGTGTATATATATATATATATATATATATATATATATATACACACACACACACATACATACACATAGATATTTATGTATATGTATGTATATATAACCCATCAATACATCCATCGATTTTCTAAACCGTTTACTCTGAAAAGAGTTGTAGCATTATCAGTTTGAGCAGGAAAGGCCAGAATTCTCTTTCTCCAATACCAGTCTCAGTCTCATTGTGGTGAATCCCCAGGCATTCTCAGGGCTACTGAAGACATAACCGTCCCAGAAGGTCTTGGATATGCTCTGAGTCAGTCTTCCAGCATGCTGTGCCTCATATACCTCCTGTGGGACATGAATAGGACACATCATAACTTAGTGAACAAACCACCTCAGATGGCTTATCTTGATCCAAAAGAACAGTATTTACTTTGAGATCTTTCTGGATTGTGAAGATCCTTAGTCTGTGAAAAGGAGAGTGATGCCAGACAGCAGCAGCACTGTAAAGGAACCCCATTCCTACTACTTGTATAGGAGATTGCATTGTTTTGTAACCTTCCCAAACCTTATGACTACAGGTACAGTAAGGGCTGTAATTTCCCCAGTAAACTGAGAGCTTCATCTTAGGATTCATCTCCGATTTCACTACCACTGCCACTACAGCATCTCTTGCCCTTCTCATCTCATTCATGAACAAGATCCCAAAATACTTAAACACTTTCCCTTTAAATAATTATTCTTCCTCTATTAGTTCAGAACAGTTGACTCTGTTCTGGGAAAGAATGATAAAAACACAGAAGAACTCAGGTGCGACCAAAGTTTCCAGTTTCAATTAAAGTTTTTATGTTAAAATATAAGTGATTTCGCAGGACAATCTGCTTCATCAGATGCTAATAAATACAACTGAAATGCGCTTCCTTTTATACAACCTCTAGAAAGCACTAGTAGTCACATGATACAAATTAGGTAAAAACAATTAGCATCACAGGGTGTAACTTGAGCTTACTACCCTACAAAGAAATGCCTGCAAGCATGCACTGCTATCAGTAGAAGGCAAATATATAAAAAAATTCACATTTTTATATATGTATATATATATATATATATATATATATATATATATATATATATATATATATATATAAACACATATACATATGTAATGCACTGTCTTTTTAAATGCAACTTTAGATATAACACTTATAGATTTGTAAAAATGTATGTATAAAAATATGCATAAAAATTACATACATAAGTAAGCACACTTTATTAGTGATAATGTTTAAAAAGAAAAAGAGAGGGAAAAAAGCTATCTAAACAAGGGACTAGATTTTAGCTTGGGTTTAAGTGTCACATATTCATTTAAACCATATCCTGAATCTCCCCTAAGTCTAAAAATCCATCTGGCCTCTAACTGCTCAGTCATATTACGTATGTCTCCCCCCTGATGTTATCAAAAATTCTACCTATGGCCATAAACTTAAAGGTGTGTTCAGATTAGTATCAATAACATGCTTGGCCAAAGCACTAACTTTATTTCTCTTACTGATTATAAATTAATCATATAATTAATCATATACTGATTACAAATTATAAATAGGACATGCTGGAGGGACAGATTCATAACCCAGAGGCTCCCTTCACTCTGGAATAAAATCCCAGTCCAGGTTAGGCAGAGTCCCTCATTGACTCTCTTCAAGAGGAATCTTGATGAGTGGATGGGAGATCGTAGGTTTACCCCGGGTATCACTTCTGTGTCACTGTTAGACAGAGGCACAGTATACTAACCTCGAAAAAGGGCATAGCAAAATAAATTTAAAATGGGTGGCGAAAGCCAAACACATTCTGGCTAGGCTTATAAATGCCCTAGGGCAGATAGCCTAGTATGAACCTATGAACCTATGATATAGTAAATATGTTCTCGAATCCTTTCTTTGAAGGGTCTGTCTGTTTTGCCAGTATAGAATTTTTTACATTTAAGGCAATCAGCTAAATAAACTATATGTTGGCTGTCATATGTGGCTTGCACCTGAAAGTGAAACACTCTATTCTGGTCTGGATGTTCAAAGCTAGCCGTGTTGTCAATGTATTTACAATAGTTGCATTTACCACATGGAAATGTTCCAACTGCTCTATTAGACTGAAAAGTGTTCTCGGATAGCATAACTGCCTTTTAAGGGACTTTGTGTTCCTAAACAGGAACTTAGGCTCAGTATCTGTCAACTCACAAATATCCCTATCGGTAGTAAGAACACATCAATGTCTCTTTACTATATCCATGTAGGAAGAAACATTGTCTGAATAGTATAAAGGAACCCCACATTTCATTCTAGGTGACTGTCTAGGGGCCTGTTTACCTCTATAATGGTGTTTGGAAAAATAAGGCTTGGCTACTGTTCCCCTCAAACCTGTTACCTCATTGACATTAGTTAGAACATCTGACTCATTATATCCTCTCTATCAATGCTTGACTCAACACCTTGACCTAAATATAACAGGGGTGCATGCTGTCATGGGAAAGCAAGTGGTTGACATGACAGGGTTTCCTGTAGAGCTTAGTATATATATATATATATATATATATATAGATATATATATATATATATATATATATATATATATATATATATATATATATATATATACATACACCAGCAGTATCTTTAAGTTCTACACAAACATCTAAAAAATTAATACTTGATTTAAAGTATGTAGAAGTGAATCTCAAAAAAGTGGTACTTGTATTGATGTAACTCTCAAAATCTTTAAACTGTTCTTCAGTACCCCCCCCCCCACAGGACAAACAAGTCATCCACAAACCTCCTATAAAAGAGCACATGCTGACAAAAAGGTTCTTGTAAGACATGTTCCAGTTCCCAAAAAGCTATGACAGCTTTGGCATAGCTGTTGGCACAGGATGTGCCCATAGCCATGCCATTACAATGCCAGTAGACTTTACCATCAAATAAGAATACATTATTCTCTAGCTGTTGGCACAGAATGTGCCCATAGCCATGCCATTACACTGCCAATAGACTTTACCATTGAATAGGAATACATTATTCTCTAACACACATCTTAAGAGAGCACTAATCTTAATAAACTAATTTTCACTAGTATTACTGAACCTTCTTAAAAAGCATTCGATGTTCTCTGCACCCTGATTGTTGGGTATAACTGTAAAAATTGATGTAACATCTAGTGTTACCAACAACAAACTCTGTTCACTGTTGCTATAATTTTCCAGAAAGGCATGCAGATCACTTAAAAGATGTTCAGTGTCCTTCAATACATGATTCATTTTATCTAGCATAGGTCTAAGATACTTTTCCAGATAGATGGAAATAGATTTAGTGTACCAATTTCGACCAGAGACAATGGGGTGTAAGGGTGGATTTGTGCTGTCTTTATGTAGTTTAGGTAGTCTCTGTATAACAGGTATAGTGGGATGCATTATTAAAAAATTATTCATAAAGATTCTAGTCTATTAAATTTCTGCTTAACAGTGCATTCAAAGTGTCACTAACATTCTTTATCATAAATTTTACATGACCATAGCGAACCTTTGTATAAAAGGCATCATCTGCTAACATAGTCAGCATTGCCTGTTTGTACCATTCACTGTCAATCACTGCTATAGGGCCTCCCTTATCTGCTGGTCTCACCACTATTTCAGAATTACTCTGCAAGCTTTTTATCGCTAAATATTCACCCTTGCTTAAATTAAAAAAAAATCTTCTTATTTTTACATTAAAAACTTCAGATGAATTTAATTTGTAAATATCATCCAAGCACAGTTTTTCAAAAGCATTAATTAAAGAATTATTAATGGATATAAAGGTACTAGGTTTCCTAAAGATGTCAGGCCGGATTCACGAAGGCTTGCACGGAGTCTAAGAGTAGTGTAAGACTCCATGCAGCCTTCGCGATCCAGGAACAGCCCAAAGTCCGTGTAAGAGACAAGCTAAAACGGCTCTTACACGGAGTGGGCGTGGATAAGCTAATCACCTCACTTGCAGCCAAATAGCATGCAAATGAGGATGATTAGTGATCCAGGAAGCCCAGAACAGCCCGTGAAAGAACCGTTTTAGCTGCAGAAATGTACTCAGTTGACAACTGAGTACGTTTCTGCAAAAACTGCAATGGAGCCATGTCAGCTCCAAATAAAGGGTGCATATGTGTCAGGCAGCATGCCAATGGCCAAATATGTGGCCATTGGCAAAGTAACCTGATGCAAATATATTAAAAATATAATTTTTTTTTTTCGGCGATTGGCGATGTTTAAACCCAGCGCAGCCCCGTGCAAACGGGCTGCGTTATATAAAACATAAAAACAAAGGTTTTAAACCTACAAATGTAGGTTTTATGCAATACATGGAATGTCAATGCAGGGACCAGCAGACCAAAACCAACATGGCCACCGTGTAGTGGTTGCTAAGGGGGGAAGCTGAGTCTAAGACATGTAACTAAGCATTAGTAGGCAATCTGATGCAAATGAGTGTAAGGATACTGAATTCCACTGTCACATAGCAAATGAGCACAGTATGAGTAGTGTAAGAGTTACAGAAGGGGGAGGAACAGAGTAGGAGATAGGTGACATCACAGGGGGGAATGGTAGAAAGAAATGCAGTTCATTGGAGGTCAGAGTTACATGACAGATGTCAGACAGATATCATGGAAAGAGGTGTGCCACTAACTAAGCATGAGAAAGTCAAGAAATGGAAGGTGTACACTGTTGCCTACACCAAAGTTTCTTGCTGGATGTGTATGCGCACGTGTGCGCGCCATGAAGTACGAGTAAGGCAGTGTGTGTGCATGTAAGGCAGACTGAGCATGTGGGAGCGTGTTGGGAGATGTTTAACACTGTTTGCGCGGGCGTGCATGCGTTTTAATCCGAATAAGCAGATTCTGAACCGTGTAAGCATGTGTGCGCTCGTGAAAGCCACTGTGAGCGTGTTTCTGCTGGTTTACACATGGCTCCACCCTGAGGAAACAGAAAGGAAAAAGGAAGCAACAGATTTAGTAGGAAGCTAGCAGGGAATACTGCTGGAGCTAGCAGGTGAAAACAATTAGATGCAGGCAATTACACAGGCAGAATAGTAGCCCAGCCCAGCACTTAAAACTCTGCAAACAGCAGTGCAGGATGTTTCTCTCAAGAGACACTGCAAGACAGGAGTTAAGTTATCAGAAGTGAAAACTGAAAAAGCTGAACTCAGAGCAGAAATGTTAGGGGCTGCCATAGCTGTCATAATGAGACATAGGCGACTTGCTGAGGGTGGTGACATGCAGATGGTGCCAGACAACCCACAGTGAGGAGACGGAGAAGAGTGTACAGGCCCAGGGTCACCTACCACGGGTTACATGAGCTGGAGATAGTAGAGCGCTATAGAGTGGGCAGAGACCTCCTGCAGCAAATAGTGGAGCTGTGCAGGCCACGCCTCACACACAGAACCAACTGAGGGGAACCCATCCCAGTGGAAACCAAGGTATGTGTTGGCCTAAGAATACTAGCAACAGGTACCTTCCAGAGACCAACTGGTGATATGATGGGGATATCACAGGCATCAGCCTCCAGGGTACTGCACCAGTTCCTGGATGACATGTCAGCACATGTCGGTGATCATGTATATTTCCCCAATGCCCGTGAGGTATTGGCCAGCAATATGCGTCTCTTCCAGCAAATAGCAGAATACCCTGAGGTAGTGGGTGCAATAGACTGCACGCACATACGCATCAAAGCACCAGCCGGTGAGCGGGGTAGGGCATACATCAACCGCAAGGGCTTCCCCTCCATCAACTGCCAGGTCATGTGTGATGCCCAGGGCATAATAATGAATGTGTGTGCTGGCTGTCCTGGGAGCTACCATGATTCCCACATCTGGCATTTGACGCAGCTGTAAAAGACATTTGCCAATGGGGACATCCGGCATGGACACCTAGTGGGGGATGCAGGTTATGCACTGGAGCCGTGGCTGATGACACCCATCAGAAACGCACCCACACCTGAACAGGAACGCCATAATGAGGCACACGCACAAACATGTAATGTAATAGAGCGTGTGTTTGGGCTGCTCAAGTCATGGTTCCGGTGTCTGGACACATCTGGTGGAGCCTTGCAGTACACACCAACTACATGTACCCAAATTGTAATGGTATGTGCTATGCTAAATAATATGATCTTGTGAAAACAGCTGCAGCAGGACCAGCATAGGGCCAGGCCAAACAGCCCCCCACCATTGCCAAGGCCATCACAGGCAGAGCGTGACTCGGAGGAGGAACAACCTGAGCCTGCCCCAGTAGGCAGAAGGAGGTGTGCCCAGTATGCCCTGGCCTTGGCAAAGAGGCAACGCATAGCACATACACTGGCTCAGTAGGAACCCTGGGAATGATACCCCTCTCTGACTCACTCATATAGTAATAGGGATGCCTAACATGACACAAGCTGCTCTCAAACATGTACAGGGAAGTGTAATATGCGCATCTGACAGAGGCAGCCCTGCAGCACCACCTGAGGCATGAATGCTATGTGTTAAGTAATGTAACACCATGTACTATATGCACACCTGAGGACCCTGACTAACATCCTAACCTCACCAAGCATCATGCCACAACATGACAATGAGATGATCAAGTGCAATAATTGACTGAAGTATCGCAGTTAGTCAAAGGGGATCCAATGTGTGCCAGTCTGGGATGACATGCTGAGCATGACATGATGCACCACCTGCTAGGACTGGTGTGCACCTATCAGTGCAGGCCGTACGGATACTGGCAAAGGCTGTTGTTACCCACAGTGTGCCCTGAATAGGTAAGGCTCAAAACACAAACCTATCTCCATAGGTATCAGAAGGGATAAGAATAAGATAAGGGATAAGTCGAAACAGCAAGATGCATGCAGTCTAAACTCACCCAGTATGGAGAATGTTGATATCTGCGCTGTAACAGAAAACTGAGCCAAGGCTCACAACAGCACCCTAACACTACCAGGTTACACCTCATACTGTGCTGTACAGCCTCAAAACATGGAACAAGCTACAAAAGGAGGGTGACTAGCAAGAATTGTCAAGGATAACCACACCCCCATGTTGGTACCACAACAAAAAGCAGCATGGACTAGCCATGGTCAAGTAACAGTGGCTAAAACTGCCCCCCAGTTTATAGCCTGCTACAGACTACTGTTCATCACCAGGAACTGCACCTGGCCTATGCTGGAATACATGAATATATCAAGTCCTCCAAACCACATTATATTGGGTGACTGAAAATACCCAGACATAGACTGGGAGCATTATACTAGCTCCAACAGTGTAGGACAAAAGTTCATAGAATCCATAAACCAAAAGTCCCAGGAACAACGTACCACTCCCACAAGAGGGGTAAGCATACTGGATGTGATAATCAGCAACATGGGTACTGGATGGCAAGATGAGAAGTGTATTGCTCACTGGTAAAACCTGACCATAGAGTAATCACACTGGATATACAAATCCTGACCACAGTCCCTGGCCAGAAAACCACAGTGGAAAACAAGTGTTAAGCAATATTTGCACTCCTCCAAACTGATGTGGAATCCATTAAAGATCCTGTGCAGGTGCAAAATATGGGCCACACCTCAGAACCTGTAATACAGCCATTCCATGAACAATGCCAGGAATGCTTGGATATGCAATCCTAAATTAAAACAAGACACAATGCCATACACGCAGGAATCTGGCATGGTGGACACCAGCCATAACCAAACCATGCAAGAGAATGAGGAAGCTACTACATGATAGAGCAAACATAAACAATGAAGTAATCACTGATCAGTAGTATGGCAATAAAATCTGTCCACACATACAATCCACTAAGGCCAGCCACAACAAGTTGAATCTGTGAATCCTGAGGCAATGTTACACCTGCCCCAAGTACACAGACAACCCCCAACTCCACCCAAGAAATACAAATATATGTGAGAGATGCAACCATCTATCCAAACTGGAGGCTGAGCTCCCTCAACTCAGTACTCCCAAAACTAGTCAGGAGGAGAAGGTAACCACACACACTACAAACACAGTCCCACATAGAACTATCACAACTGCAAACCAAACACATAAACACAGAAAAACATTCCCGGAGGCACAAATTACAAACACAGCACACCAACAGTGGCCTCTAAAGCAGACACCCAATCAAACAACCTCCAAACATAGCACATGCAACACATAGTACACAACGCTGGTGTGCCAAACAGTCACAGGCCAGAAGGAGAAACAACATGCCTGATACAGTTGTAATAGGTGACTCCATAGTCAGACACACTGCTGTCCCGCACACCAGACTGAACAAGGGAAAGGGTACAGTAAGCTGCCTGTAGGCTGCCACAATATGCCACATAACAGAAGTATGCAGGTCACTCCAAAGCAAGTAGAAATATGATGCAGTCATAGTCCATGCTGGTGTGAATGACCTGAGATGTACCTCCCTAGACTACATGAAAAGAGACATAGATGAGCTCTCTGATTATGTAGTCCAGGCCGGTATGACACTCACCATTTGCAGCATCCTACCCTTACCAAGAATAATACCACAGTACAAACACGGAATGATCAGTCATAGCAAGTGGCACACTTACTGGTGTCATTCCAAGGGGATCCAATGTCTGTCTGCTTGGGATGTCATGCTTGACAAGCCACACAGCTGTTCTTGGGATGGCTTGCACCTGTTACCCCTGGGCGTCTGAATATTGGATAAGGCCTTTGCCACCTCCATAGAGCCTTTTGTAGGCAAGGCTGAAAAGACTGACCCACCACCCTAGAAAACATAAGTGGAAAGAAACATAAGAGAAATGCTGACCAATGCCAGATGTGTAAACCCCAATATGCATGCTCCCAAGGCCATCCCCAGTATGGAGAACATCGATGTCTGTGCAGTGACAGAAACCTGCTGCAAGCCTCCTGACAGCACACCAGCACTACCAGGTTATACCACGTATCATGTGTCATGGCCCCAAAACCTGGAACAAAACATAAAAGGAGGGTGAGTATCCATATTCAGCACAGACACCCATACGTCCAGGTAACTGACAATGCACAAGGCATTGGAGTCCACCCATGTGCAACTAACTGTAGGCAAGACTGCTGTACAGTCTGTAGCATGCTACTGACCACACTCTCACACACAGGAACCCCACCCAGCCGTCCTGAAGACACTGGACAGTATGAATGTCCCACCAAATACCAAACAAGGTACCACAAATTACTACATAGGTGGTAAACCATTATGTATGGAAGGAGTAACCAGGGACCTAGGGACACAAGTGGACAGTAACCTGTTATGTGACACCCACATTGCCAATGTGGCTAGGAAGACTGTCTACATTTGACACCGTATCAGGAAAGGATTCACATCTACATCAACAGAGATCATTGTGCCCCTATACTGTTCTCTAATCATACCCATAATCTAGTACAATGCCTCATATGGGATGTACCTTACCTGACACCTGCAGCAGTTAGAAAGACCTCAAAGGTACCTCACCAAGAGGATAAAGGGTCTCAAATATATGTCATATGCTGCCTGGCTGTAGACACCCCAGCTGAATGCAGTCACATACTGCCTACACAGAGGCATTGCATGCCTGTTGTAGAAGGCCATGCCCAACACAGGAGTAATGGACATGCTCCACCCCAGAAAACTCAAATCCATCGGAGCTGTGACAGTGAGAGATGTCAACCTCAACAAATAATGAAATAGGATGTGCTGGTGGGACAGATACATAATCCAGAGGCTCCCCACACCCTGGACCAGAATCCCACTCCATGTTAGGCAGAGCCCCTCACTGACACTCTTCAACAGGAATCATGCCAAGTGGATGGATGATTGTAGAGTTACACTGGGGGTCTTCACTGTGTCATGTCCAGACAGAGGCACAGCAAAGCAAATCATAAATGGCCATAATATTCACATAGCAAGGGGTGGCAAAAGCCACACACACTCTGAATAGGCTAACAAATGCCCTAGTATGCATATAATAGTAATAGCCTAGTATGAACCTATGACCCTATGAAGATACAAATTGTACAGGGCACTAAGGATAATCCCAAGGCTTTCACAACTGATGGTAGGAACCATGTTGGGAATTCACAGATATGCCCTGAATCACACAAATATCACAAACACACACACATATTGCCAACATACATCCTGACAGGTGAAGTGCAAACCGCCCCCCCCCCCCGAATGCAGAATATCTATCCCAGCAGACTGCTGGCCCCCTGACATTGCAGATGCTGAGGTAACAGCCAACATCTACAAAGCAAAACACACAGCAGCAATGGTATGAGATGGTGTCCTGGGCTTAGTGCAACATGGACTCCAAGATGAATGGAATGCCAAACCACACTACTGCTCAATGTCAGCCTTACCACAGAATATGTACCCAAAGAGCAGTGTACAACAACAGTGGTCCTTCTCAACAAAGGTGTTGCCTGAATGGATACTGAAAACTACTACCCCAGAATCCTGAGAAGCTCGGTCTGCACAGCTAGGGAAGGGTTCAGCATGTACCACAGACATAAAGATATTGGGGACCTACTGACACGGACCCTACCCAGTGTGGCTTTCTTAAGTGCAGATCCTGCCCTAAACATGTTTGACTCAATTGAAACAGTCATTAAGGTCATTGATGAGGGCAATGTGGTCCACACAGCGTAGCTGGACCTTGCAAAGGCTTCTATACAATACCCTACGTGTTCATTATAGATAAGCTCACCAGCTTAAATATAAACCCCATGTCAGTAGAGGGTTGCAAACCAGACCAAGGGCAGAACAGACATGGTCAGACATGCTGCAGCCATGTCAGACTACAAACCAGATATAACTGGCATCCCACAAGGCTTGGTCCTGGGATCTCCCTCGTCTGGTATATATGTCCCATAGGTACAGGCAAACATGGAAGGACTGTGTCTGAACATGTTTGCAGAGGACTACAAACTGCTCACCACATATGATCCACCAGCTGACACAAGCATCCCACAAAAGGGCCACATAGAAACAGACAACTGGTGCCATAGCCATGTCAGCAAGCTAATTGCAGAAACGTGTATAGTCAACCCCCGTGGATATACAGTAAATGCCCACCAATTACCACATAGGTGTTAACCCATTATGTAGTTAACATGTAATGAGAGACCTGGGGACACAAGGTGATAGATATCCTGCATTGGGCAAACATGTGCTGTAGTGTTTACAGAAACATACCATATACCCACCTAATCATGAAGGTTGTCAGATCTAGATAAGGGGAGGTCATTGTGGCTCTGCAGTCATCCTTCATCAGCGGTACAATTGACTACAATAGCCCCTGTGGGATGTACCTCAGCAGACACCTCCATCAACCGTAAAGTCCCCAACAGTACCTCACCAGGAGTATCAAAGAGCTTGCACAGATGCCATGTGTTGCCTGTGTTGCTGGTATCAATAAACATGCTGCACCTTGTACAATCTGAATGGCAGTGAGCTATGCACATGAGAGACCTGAACCCCAGCACTGACTTACATAGGACAAGTTGTACTGCATGATCCATAACACAGAAGCCACCCCCACCCATGAGTGAACCCCCAGTACAGGCTACCCATAGAGTCACTTATCAATCTTCCTCAATAGGAATCTTGATGAGTGGATGGGAGATGGTAGCTTTATCCTGGGTATCACTGCCATGTTGCAGGTAGACAGAGGCACAGTATACTAACCATGACATATGTCATGGCAAACTCCACTTACAATGTGTGTTGAAGGACAAACACACTCTCCAACTAGCATTAGACATGGACTAGGGCACATCGCTAGTGTTTGCAAATGTACACCTATGTTGTGGAATATACTACCAATGTTGGACAAGCCTGGTTTAAGTAGTTCATATCTGAACAGAATGCAACATGGTCAGATGTACACAACTGGCCCCTAACCAGGCTGTTGTGCCCACTATCGAAATGTAAAGCAGTGATAGCACTAAAGCCCAGGATACTGTCCACCACAGTCAAAGTACTACCAGTACACTATACAGTACTACAGTGTTAGGTCAGTGTGAAAGGATGTTGACAACTGTATGCAAAGTATCCCATGCAAACACTGCAGGCACAGTATAATCCTGTTGTGTTCACACACAAAGCAGTTGTACAGTAACTACACAACATGACACACAACACACAACCATAAACGGGTGATATTTGTTGAAGTTCACACTCATCCACAAATGTGGTGGGCTGCAGAGTCCAACATATGGAATGCTCACACTGGGCATGCTCACACACTTTGATAAATGAGACATATGTCAGACAACATGCCATGGGAAGGCTGAACTGGGCATGCTCACACACTTAGGCCAAATCTCAGTTTAGCAGTTGGACACACATATCTGGTATTTTTATGTGTTATTCCAGGAACCAACCACATTACAGCAGTCTGCCCAGTGCACACAGTTAAATGACTACAGAGACATACATGATATAGTGGATCCCTCCCATATGCAAACATCTTCCACAGATGCACAAGTTGTTCATACAAACAGGGAATGCTATGGCAATAAAGATGTGCAAACAGTCTATCAGCAACAAATAATGTGCATTTGACAATTAAACATATGGGTGTAGAGGTCAACACTAGGCTGTTTGCCCTAGGGAATGACAGCTTAGCCAGAGTGTGCTTGGTGTCTGCCTCCCCACAGGATGCACATTCCCCTTTCTAAACACCGATGATGTCAGCACCCTATAAGTACAGCAGGAGAAAAGAAACTTCCCAGTAATGTGACTAGCGCGCTCTGCTAATACGTCCATCACAAGTGTCATAACATAGTTAGGTAGGGGTTTGAATCCTGAAAATGCTCAGTGCGTTTGTGTGAGTGGGGTTGGTGTGTGTATAAGTCTGTGGGAGAGAAATGTCCCTTTTGGCAACTAGGAAAACACACTACAGGGTGCACCTCCCCCTTTCTAAACACCGATGATGTCAGCAATCTATAAGTATTGCAGGAGAAGGAAAACCTCCAAGTAATGCGTATAGCGCGCTCTGCTAATGTGTCCGTCACAAGTGCCATAACATAGTTAGGTAGGGCTTTGAATCCTGCAAATGCTCAGTGTGTGAGTGGGGTTGGTGTGTGTAAGTCTGTGGGAGAGAACTGTCCCTTTTGGCAACTGGGAAACACACTACAGGATGCACATTCCCTTTTCTAAACACCGATGATGTCAGCACTCTATAAGTACAGCAGGAGAAAAAAAACCTTCCATTAATGCAAATAGCACGCTCTGCTAATGCGTCTGTCTCAAGTGTCATAACATAGTTAGATAGAGGTTTGAATCCTGCAAGTGTGTGTGTTTGTCTGAGGGGGTTTAGTGTGTGTGCAATTGTATATGAGGGAAATTTTCCTTTTGGCAACTAGGAGAACAGACTACAGGATGCACATTCCCCTTTCTAAACACTGATGATGTCAGCACCCTATAAGTACAGCAAGAGAAGGGAAACCTCCCAGTAATGTGAATAGCACACTCTGCTAATGTGTCTGTCTTGAGTGTCATAATATAGTTAGGTAGGGGCTTGAATCCTGCAAATGTGTGTGTTTGTTTGAGGGGGGTAATTGTGTGTGAGAGAAACGTCCCTTTTGGCAACTAGGAGAACAGACTACAGGATGCACATTTCCCTTTCTAAACACTGATGATGTCAGCACCCTATAAGTACAGCAAGAGAAGGGAAACCTCCCAGTAATGCGAATAGCACACTCTGCTAATGTGTCCATCTCGAGTGTCATAACATAGCCGGATAGGGGTTTGAATCCTACAATTGACAAGTGTGTGTTTTTGGCTGAGGGGGGTTAGTGTGTGTTTGGACAATGTCCCTTTTGGCAACTAGGTGAACAGACTACAGGATGCACATTCCCCTTTCTAAACACTGTTCAGCTGAAGGCCATGGCTCTGGCACAAGTTGTCTGTTTCTATGATGTCCATTTGGAAGATGCTTGTGTCGGCTGGAGAGTCGATTATGGTGGCCATTTCACAGTCATCTGCATATTTGGTCAGCCACAGTCCGTCCGTGTTGGCCTGTACTTCCAATAAATATATACCAAACAAGAGAGGTCCCAGGACTGAGCCTTGTGGGACACAACTCGTAACTGGTTTGGAGTCTGGCATGGCTCCAGCAATTCTAACCATGTGGGTTCTGTCCTTGAGCCACTGTGCAATCCATTTAGTGACATAGGGGCTTATATTTAAGCTGGTGAGCTTCTCTAGAATGCCCAAGTGGGGTATTGTTGTGAAGGCTTTTGCAAGGTCCAGGTAGGCTGTGTGAACCACCTTCCCCTCGTCAACGGCCTTGGTGACTGTTTCAAAGAAATCAACCAGGTTAAACCTGGTAGTGCTGGTGTGCTCTCAGTAGCCCTGAACCAGGCATCTGTTACTGCACAGATATCGATGTTCTCCATGCCAAGGAGTGTTTTGGGTGCATGCATCTGGAGGTTTAGACTTCTGGCATTGGGCAGCATTACTCTTAGTTTCTTATCCCTTGTGATACCCATGAAGGTGGGTTTGTCATTTGAGCCTTGCCTAACATAGGCACTATGGGGGTAGCAAGAGCCTTTGCCAATATCTGAAAGCCCAGGGGTGACAGGTGCAGGCCGTCCCTAGTGAAGCAGGTAGTTCAACAGAAGATGAATATGTGAAGGTGTAGTGCCTGTGATTAGTTAGCAGTAGCATATATGACTGCTCACATGGACACATTCCAGGTAAGTCATATGCACTGTGTCACAGGCAATGTACATGTGAACAGGACAAACAGTGACATCCTGTCAAGTGGGACATGGACATACATATAGTAAGCTATGCAGATGGCACTAGGAGTCCACAGAAGCTCTATAACTGTGCATTGCAGGTGTGATCAGTATTCCAGGGTAATTGCAAGCAAACATGCATGCAAACAAAGCTACAGTAAACAGGGCTGCATGTAGTCCATTGTACAATAAACAAGCTGTACCAGTTCCAGTAGGTAACACTGCAAATATGCAGGCACTATGCACATGTACATGGAAATACACGGGTCAGATGGCTAGGGTCCAGTCTCAGTGCACACAAGTTTACAGACCATGTACTGTCAGGATGTACAATAACTGGATGTAAACCCATGTGCTCATACCTGCAGTAATACACATGTCAAATAACAGACACTGAGCCTTCATTCAGTGGTTCCATACTTAGTAGGATGTATGCTACCTGGCCTGCCACCACAGTGTCCCTGACATATATGGGGACTCTCCCTCCTGTGACAGTTAGTTATGTGTGTTGGGGCTGTCTAGCATGGTATGAGATGTGAGCATGCAGTGCTAGGGTGCTCCTGTGTGTCCTGTACCAGTCGTGTAGTACTGCACACATATCAACATCCTCAAACATCTGCATTGCAGAGTCCAGTGTGGGCAACATGCCACTTGCAATTTACATGTCCATCATTGTGTATTACTACATTCATTACCTTATCCCCTGTGCTACCTATGTATGTAGCCTTCTGTGGACATCATTACCACCAGTATGCCAACATGTGCAGATGATACACTATGGTACTTACCATGGGTGTAGACAACAGGACATGACAATCACACACTTACTGCATCAGGCATGCTGTGATATACCCACAATTAATTCAGCACACAGTACTGTTAACAACATGATACTATTACTACACATCTATGTGGTCACCCTGTGCATCAGCAACATGTTAACCTGTACCTGCACAGTTGTTACAGATTGCAGGAGGTGGCACAGTTTCATCATATGCACAGGGTGTGAACTTGGCATGCCTGAGTCAGCCACCGATACCACCAATTGACATGTATGTGTATGTGTGTTGGTGAGGGACAGCAGTAGAAGGTGGGGCAATGTTGATGCAGTGTGTGCATGTATGCGGTAGCCCGAGGTGTTGTCAATTCGCATGTGTGAATGGATGCACACAGTTCCACCTCATGGCTGCCATATACTGGTGTTTGTGGACAGCCACAGACTGTACCTGCCAGGTCATACAGATCAGTGTCTCTGGCCACGGACACGGCACCTGTGCCTTGCAGGGGTTCTACGGACCGTATCCAGTACCAACCCAGACTGGGTACTGTCATCAGAAGCAGGTGTTCATTGACTGGACACAGATCCCTGTCGGGCCTGGCCAGAGCCACATGCACGTGGTCTCCTGGGGCGGTCTGATGACACCACAGACCCAGCACTGCTGGGGCTGCTGCTGGCACTACGGGGGCGGCCCTGTTGTCATCCACGATGACTGCCAGCTGCTGCTGTTGCTGGCATACGGCCACGTCGACACCTCAACCACCCACCATCGCCCTGGCTCATGGACATGTAGTTGTGGAACCGGTCTAATATGTCCCCACAACGTCTGTCTATGACATCGGTGAAATCACAGATGGCAGCCGCAATGTCACGCATACTGTCAGTCATGGCTGTGCAACATGCTGTCAGCTCCCTCAGACCCTGTCTGGTGTACTGTTCCATACGTGACTGTGCCTGCATGACAGCCCGAAACATAGCTGAGGTTGTAAGAGCTCTGTGGGCACGTCTGACAGGGGCAGTATGCCCATGGATGCTCCCACGAGAACCCCTGGACATCTGTCTGTGTGGTACCATCTCTGGGCCATGCCCATGGCTGCTGTGTGGGGAGGCATGTGCCACAGATACCACATTACCCTGGTCAATGCCCACTGTATGCTGTCCATCACCTAGGGACATTGGTGACAAAGGGTGTATTGGCAGGATAACTGTGCGCATTGATGGGGTCACCAGCTGTGTACTGTCAATCGGCTGACCAATGGCGGACCCTGGCATACTTTCCTGAGCCATTACACAGATGTCATCATTATCAGTACCCACGGCACTTGATTCAGGTTCCCTGCTACATGACACCAGAGCAGCAACAGAACCTGTGGAGGGAAACAGGAAACACAGTTTACAATGTCTACACATTACCAGTGATGCACACATGCACACATGCACACATGCACACATGCACACGTGCACACATGCACAGGTGCACACATGCACATGCATCGCGGTGCATGTGCACACATGCACACATGTGCACATGCACACGCAGACATGCTGCGCACATTGTGCACATGCACATGCACACATGCACACATGCACACATGCACACATGCATGCACATCGCGGCACAGATGCACACATGCACACATGCACACGCACACGCACACATGCCCATGCACACATGCACACATGCACACATGCACAGGTGCACACATGCACACATGCACAGGTGCACACATGCACACATGCACACATGCACAGGTGCACACATGCACACATGCACACATGCACAGGTGCACACACACATGCACACATGCACAGGTGCACACATGCACACATGCACACATGCACACATGCACATGTGCACACATGCACAGGTGCACACATGCACACATGCACAGGTGCACACATGCACAAGTGCAAACATGCACACATGCACCGGTGCACGCATGCACACATGCACACATGCACACATGCGCACAGTTTCTCACAATTTTACAATACTCAGTATGCGTGATATTAACACACAGACACAGACACACCTACATGCATACAAAGAGCACTACTAAGTGAGCCAAATAGTATTATTACTATCAACACTATTACAGGAATTGTTAATACACACTCACCAGCATGGATAGGCTGCATTGCTGTTATACCAGTGGGTCCTGCAGACGTGAAGAAACTAATGTCAGTGGGCACAACTGTGCCATTGTTGCTGAGTATGATACAGGTCAGTAGTACAACAGTCGCCTTTCACGGGTCAGCTGCTAATATTGAGGATATCACACTTGCACATTAAATAGTATGGTGACAGCTACAAACCAAGGACACACCTCACACATGCATTAACTACCAGTGTACACAACAGTCAACTATACATATGGCATATTACCTGCACGTTCACTGTCTTGCTGCTGCGTGGCTCCAGCCTCCATCATAATGCATGTCGGCTGCTGTTGTTGTTGCTGGTGGACTGGAGCCACTATACTCATGAGTAGTCCCTCCAGTCTGGTGAGTGGGGGATGTGTAGCCACCCCACCACCTGTGGCGACCTGTTGCCTGTGGATATCCGACACACGCTGATGGACATGTCTGATTAAATCACTGCAGTGATGTCGTACCTGCTCATATGTCCTATTATGCGTGCCTATGTGGGGGCATCTGTAGCCATCCACCACCTGTGGCGACTGTTGC
>NC_056732.1:1283074700-1283094276 GCF_019279795.1 Protopterus annectens | reverse complement strand
CCAATGGATGGAGATCGAGATATACCCCAGGGATTACTTCAGTGTCACTGCTTGACAGAGGCACAGAAAAATGATAGGCATAGTTTTTATTCAAACTAAAGGGGTGGCGAAAGCCACATAACTATGGGCTAGGCTTATAAATGCCCTTGGGCAGATAGCCTAGTATGAACCTATGAACCTATGAACCTATAAGGCTTCAATAGTTGCCCTTTACAGTCACTACTTGTATGCCTGCTAGGTGCCTTGACTGTAGTGTGCTGCTGTAGCTTTCCTATTTTCCATGTACATTCACACCTTGGAATGCTTGCTATATCTGCTAGGGTGTTACAGCATGCAGTGTGGTCTGGCCATGGTGTGGGCCTTGACATCTATTAGGGTATTTGAGTATGCTGCTGAGCAGGCCCCAGAGACTTTCAGGTTCATCTGTTATGTTCCTCATGGAATGGTACATATCAGTGGGGTACACCCATTAAAATGTCTGGTATGCTGCAGTTGTGACTGTGGGTTAGCATGAGCATATGTATTACTACACTTTTTCTGCCATGCAAGTGATGAATACTTTCAGGACTCCATAGTTACCATTGCATGTGTTACACCTTTCTGCCTACTGTTTGTACATTTCACATGGGGGTCTGTGGGGCATCCCTGTAAGTCATTCACTGTTGCGATGTCTAGGCTCTTAACTATTCAAATATGGTGGTGTCAGACCCGTCATGTGTACAGATATTTGCAGGTTGTCCACATTTCTGCCTCATATTTTGGTCAATATCTCATGCACACTTTTTTCTGGCAAGTCACTCTGGGCTCAAGTCAGAATATGGTGACAAACATTCAAGTTTCAGACTGCATACCCTTCCAAACATCCCACAAAGTGCAGACCCTGTTACTCTCTGAACTGTCTGCGTTTGTTGTAACATTATTTGTAATGTGTCCCTGGTTTTGGGCCTTTGCTCTGCATATTTTTTACTTGGTCCAGATGTGTTGCAGCTCCGCGCAAATGGGGTACGCTGCTTTAAGCCTCATTTGGCTATTGGCACGCATATTACGCTCAGCTCAGTTAGGGGCACATAGATTTAGCATGTTAAACCACTGCTCAGCTACGGGCACTCATTTTGCACCAGTTAAACCACTGCTCATCTACGGGCACATGCACTCACTCTGTTAAACTGCAGCTCAGCTATGGGCACATCTGGCATTTTTTCTTCTTTTGTTACCTCACATGTCTTCAATATAAATGGGCTATTTCATTACATTTTACATAAATTGTGGTTTTATGTGTACATATTTGTCAGGGACTTGTTTCCTGCTTATTTTGCAAAAAAAAATTGGTGTTGTGGGGGCTCGAACCATGAATGCCTGCTCTTCAGCCAACATCTCTACCACTACGCTATTGCTTCCTGGCTTATTTTGCATATTTAGTTCTTATATGCTTTCCCACTGACTGCTAACTGTAGCTGCGCTACGGGCATGCCCGCGCAAACGAGCGCACTCACAGTTAAACATCTTTACAATTTAAAAAATATATATAACATGTTCATTTATATATTTTATGTTCATAGTCTGTGGGGGCATGTGTTGTATTGTGTTTATTCACATTTCCGTGGACTCTGTTGTGGGTGTTTACTTTGGGCACTTTTACACTTCTGGGGGCGTGTCCGCTTGCAGGGCTCGGCCTACGGACACGCCCCCTACTGTCTTACATGGACCGTGTTAGACTTAGGTGTGATTCAGCATGCTCTCATGAATATGCAAAGCATGCTGACATCACTCCGTTTAACTGCAGCCTCTGTGTAAGAGTTATAACTCTTACACGGAGGCTTCGTGAATCCTGGGGGTCATGTTTATCAGAATTGCTGCTGTCTGCATCTTTATACATTTTTAAGCATTAGATTTCTAGTGAAAAGCTTGATATCTAAAATGACATCTGTAGGTTCATAGATAGGTACAAGGCTATTGGCCCGAGGGCATTTATAAGCCTAGCCAAAGTGCATCGGCTTCCGCCACCCCATTGATTAATTAACTGATCCTCTGTCAAGCAGAGCCAATGAAGTGATCCCAGGGGTGTATTTTCTGTTACCCATCCACTCATCAAGGTTTCTCTTGAAGAGTGTTAGTGAGGGGCTCTGCCTGATGTAATTTGGAATTTTGTTCCAAAGCATGGGGAGTCTCTGTGACAGGAATCTATCCCTCCAGCATGTTCTATTTATTGTTGTGGTAAGGTTTAGCTCACTAGAGCACATGGCTCGCAATGACTTGGATTTCTTTAGGTGGAGCATGTCCATCAATTCTGAGTTGGACATGGCTTTAAAAGTCAGACAGAGATCACCTCTGAGTAAGTGATATGCCATTGAGTACAGCTGGAGTTTTTTCAGTCGGGCTGCATAGAACATATGTTTGAGGCCAGTAATCCTCTTGGTGAGGTACTTTTGTGGTATTTCCAGCTGTTGGAAGTGTCTTGTGAGGTACATCCCAAATGGGGCATTGCACTTTATGATGGGTCTAATGAGTGATGAGTCGAGGAGCACTATAACCTTTTTATTTCTAGATTCAAACCCTTTAGTAATTAGATGGGCTACATAGAAGGATTTCCTAACTACTTTGGCAATATGATTGTCAAAGGAGAGATTACTGTCAACCTGGGTCCCCAGATCTCTTATTACCTCTTCTGTATTAAGGGGGCTGCCACCTATGTGATAATTTGTGGGTGTTTTGTTTTTCCCAAATGGGATGACTATGCATTTTTTGGCATTTAGCTTGAAGCCATGACTTTGACACCAGGTGTCCATCTCAGTAAGGCTCTTTTGGAGGATGTCCGTGTCAGCCGGAGAGTCAATTATGACTCCCAGTTTGCAGTCATCGATGAACTTGGTTAGCCATAGCCCTCCTGTGTTTGCCTGAACTTCTGAGAAGTATATGCTGAACAGTAGGGGTCCCAGGACCGTGCCTTGCAGGACACCACTGTTGACTGGTTTAGAGTCTGACTTGGAGCCCACTATTCTTACCATGTGAGTTCTGTCTATAAGTCAGTTGGCAACCCATCTCGTGACGTAGGGGTTTATGTTCAGGCTGGTGAGTTTTTCTGTAATACCCAAGTGGGGAATGGTGTCGAAAGCCTTGGCAAGGTCAAGGTAGGCTGTGTGAACCACCTTTCCCTCGTCTATGGCCTTGGTGATTGTCTTGAAGAAGTCAACCAGGTTTAGTAGGCATGATCTGCCCTTAACAAAGCCAAACTGGGTTGGGTCAAGTGTTTGGAGGTTCCCAATGTCTTTGTTAATGAGTTTCATGATGATGCGCTCCATAGCCTTGCAGACCAGCCTAGTCAGGCTTATGGGGTGATAGTTACCAGGATCAGTTGTGGCCCCTCCTTCGTGGAGAGAAATAACCATTGCTGTGCACCATTCTATGGGCATGTAGCCTGTGGAGACGCTGAGGTTGAACAGCGTGTTTAGGTGGGGGTTAGTTTGTTCTGTAGTTCATGCAAGATGCAGCCTGGGATACCATCTGGTCCCACTGACACTGTGTTTTTGGAATTTGAAAGGGCTGTTTTCACCTCTGCGTCTGTGATTTTTGGAACACTACACTTTTCCGGTATTGTTGTGGACCCTTTTGGTGAGAGGGGGATGAAGTTTGCACGGAATCTTTCTGCCAGAATGTTGGCAATATCAGTAGGTTCAGTATATTTTGTGCTATTTTGCACTAGTTCAGTGCATATCTGTGAGTTGCCACTTAGATTCTTAACATAGCTAAAGAAGGCATTGTGGTTATCTTTTTTGGCTATTTTTCTTTCGAAGTTAGCCTTGGATGATTTCATGAGGGACCTTAGTTTCTTACTGATACTGATCAGGGATGTCTTTCCTTCTTGAGATTTGCTTTTTCTCTGAACTAGTTTCCTCCTACTATTGTATAGCCTGTGTATTGCAGGGGTCCACCAAACTGGTTTCCTTCTCTTAGAGGAGTGAGTCTTGGTTTTGGTAGGGATAGCACGATCCATGCATCCTTGTAGGTGCTCATAGAGTGCATTTGTAAAGGTTTCTGCATCTTGGGAAGCGTTATCCTTTAGCATGGGGGCTGTGGAACTTACCACCTCTGTCTTAAGTAAGGTGAAGTTTGCTTTAGAAAAGTTTTTTACTGTGGTTTCCTTAGTTGGGGGTGGGGTGGGGTGTGGACATCCAGAGTGATTAGTTTATGGTCTGATCTAACCAGTGACAGGTTGACACCGGTGTGGAACGCCTGTCGCCCATGTTGGTAATGACCAGGACCAATATGTTTTCACCTCTGATAGGGGAGTTTACCAAATGATCCATGGTGTTTGAGTTGATGAATTCCAAGAAGCGCTGGGCCTGGGAATTTGTACTCGAGTAGTTTTCCCAGTGAATGGTAGGGTAATTGAAATCACCCAGTATCAGGGTGTTCGGTAGGACCTACATGTTTTCCAGTGTCTCCAGAAAGGTGGAGTGGTGGTCCTGGGTCATAGAGGGTGATCTGTAGCAGGTCACAATTTGCATTGCAGATTTGTCTGATGTTAGTTGCACATGGATGATCACAGAGGTTTCATGCTGCGCCACTAACCTAAAGGTGTAGGTATCCTTCATGAATATGGATACACCCCCTCCTTTTGTGTCTCGGTTCATGTTCTGTGGCCGAAGCGTGTGGTATGAGTTGTAGCCCGGTAGTGCTGGGGTGCTCTCTGGAGCCTTGAACCAGGTTTCAGTTACTAAACAGATGTTGATGTTCTCCATACTGAGGAGTGCTTCGAGCGCATGCATTTTGACATTTAAACTCCTGGTGTTGAGTAGCATAACACTCAGTTTTTTGTTAATTGTGGTGTTTACGGAGGTGGGTTTGACTTTTCTGCCTTGCCTAAAAAGGCACTATGGGGACAGTAAGAGCCTTGGTCAGGATTTGAAAGCCTAGGGGTGATAGGTGAAAGCCATCTCTTGCGAAGCAACATGGCTTGTCGAGCATTTAGTCCCAGGCTGACAGACACTGGATCCCCTTTGAATGACACCAGAAGCTTAGCCAATTGTTGAAATTGATCATTTTTTTCTTTATACTGAGGTATCATTCTTGGTGAGGGCAGGATGCTACTCAGGGTCAGGGTCATACCAGCCTGGGCTACATGATCAGAGAGCTCTTCTATGTCTCTTTTCATGTAGTCCAGGGAGGTACGTCTCAGGTCATTCACACCAACATGAACAATGACAGAGTCATATTTGTACTTGTTCTGGAGTGACCAGAGTGCTTGTGTTATGTGGTGGATTCTGGCTCCTGACAGGCAGCTAACAGTAACCTTCTGCTTGTCCAGCCTAGTGAGTGGGAAGCCAGTGTGTCTGACTATAGAGTCACCTATTACTAGTGTGTTAGGTATGCTATTTCGTCTTAAGGGCTGTGATTGTGCGGCACTCTGATTTTGTGTTTTATGTGTTGTCTAGTTTGTGATAGGAAGTGCAGGTTGTTTGGTTGTCTGCTTTGGAGGTCTCTGATGCTTTTGCAGGTTTTTATTTAGAGCCTCTGAGTATGATTTTGTGTATTTATGTGTATTTTTTGCCAGTGCTGTTTTAGTTGGTCTGTGTGCGGCTGGAGTTGTGGTGCAAGTGTTAACCTTCTCCTCTTGACTGTCTGTTCCTGTCTTGGGTGGAGACAGCTTAGCTTCCACTTTGGCTGTATAATTGCATCTCTCGCATCTGTTAGTGTTTTGTGGTAGGAGGAGAGGCTTGTCTGTGTACATGAGGCAGTTGTAGCATTGCCTCAGGATACCCAGATTCACCAGCTGGAATGGAGAGTGCACCTGAAGCTGCCCTTTGGTCATGCCTCCTGAATAGTAGAGTGAGCTGCTTAGTCGCTTGGTTGGTGAGAGGTGAATAAAGAGCCTTGCCCTGCTGGGCAGTCAAGTGTCGGGGTATATAAGTGCTTGCTATTAGGTCTGAGCAAGTACTGGACTGTAGGATGCTTTCTGAGTGCTTAGGTTGAGAGTTAGACTAGTTTCAAAACCAGCACTGCCCGGTGTGCAAAACCATGCAAATGCAGTTTTTATAGTAGGGAAATGAAAGAGATAAAAATTAGCTCAGAATGTCCAATAAACTACTAACTTCTGGGCTGGAACCACTCCTCCAGGGACAGAGAGGTTGCTCAAAGCTCCCCTCTCTCACAAGTGAACAAAGAAACTTCCTTCTACCCAAGTAAGGTATGGGCAACTCAAAAACTAGTATTACGTCCCTGAATTCAGCACTAGCCTTAAAACTGGACTATACTAGCTTAGAAAGGCAGGAGACAAGGAATTTTTTTTTTTTTTTTTGTTTTTTTTGAAAAGATAAGGCAAAAACAGTAAAAAATACACTTAAAACAGCTTTAAATGACTACAAACGATCAGAAAGGGCTATTGCACTTTAGTGTGTAGCCTACAACAGTTAAACAAATTATTTAAACAAAAAACAACTTTTTAACAGTGCAGGCAGTCAAATAAGTACAATATGTGAAAAAAAACAAGCTTTTAAATCACAATAAACGCTGGAAAATCTGCATTTAGGGGGAAAACAAGTACAGCAAAAAAGTACAGAAAACTGATACTTAATCATTCCAAAGTCTCTCTTCTAAGCTAGAAGGCTTATATCAGTTTAAGGCTTTCTAGTGCTACCCAGTAGGTTAGCTACAGGAAAGATGGGAAACAAAGCGCAGATGTGGTCTTTTAAACCAAAAGTTGAAAGAGATGGACAAACTGTCCAAATGGTCAATAAACTACAATTTCTGGGCCAAGAACCTCTCCTCTTGTGGTAGACAGGCTACCTAGTGCTTACCACTCCCACTGATAAGCTAGAAGCTTTCCTCCAACACAGAAAGGTTTGTGGGGCTCAGAAGCTTACCAACAGTCCTGGATACAGCAACTCTGTATCTGGACTAGGCTAGTTACAGGAAAGGTGGGAAACAAGCACAAGTGTGGCTTTTAAACCGGAACATTGAAAGAGATAAAAAAAACTGCCCAAACGGCCAATAGCTACAATTTCTGGGCCAGGAATTAAAGTCAGAGTACCTGGTAGGAATGAATGATAAACCCTTATGAAGAAGTCCCAGCTCATCTTCTGTAAGGGTATATCTAGTAAAGGTTCCAAACTAATTTTTTTTTACAGTTGTGAATGCCTTCTTGATGCTCCTGGGGTTCATTGCATTTCCCTCCAGCTTTCTCTTCTGCCTGCTGCAGCTACAACCTCATGGGTGTTTGTTTTGCTAGGATGTCTTCAATTCCCTCACAGCAAAGGGAAAAACAGTCTCTGCTGGACTAAAGGAAAAAAAGAATCCACTCCACAGGTTGGAGCTGTATTAATAGTACAGTCAGTGGCAGGGGAATTGTACACCTGGGATGTCACTTGAATAGTTTTCCTTCTGGCTCCAAGGTCTCTAGTGGATTCCCCTACACTGTCCCCAGAAGCTGATGTCATCACGTCACTCACTGGGGAAACCATCGCTTCACTCATGGAGGCAGGAGTCAGTAGAGGGGAGGGACAGTGGAAACAACTGTTGCACTCAAACTGGAATCCACCCTCTTACTTTCATTATATCTTGGCCAGGTAAAACATTGCCAGATTGAATGTCCTGGCAGTCCCTGGAAATTTTCTTAATTTTTTGCTTAATAAGTTTCCTTTCATACACAGACAAAGAGTCCAAAACATCAGTTGTATACTTATCTAGTAACTCTTGACCAAACTGGTTCAAAAGATCATCTTGCTGTCGTTTGATAGACACAAACAGCATTTCAATTTGTTTCCCTGCTAAGGCTATTAGAAGTTTTAAATAGTCCATATTGACATTAAGGATCATTTTCTGCCATTCAGTAAGTAATTCACGACCACAGTCTATATGTGAGGGCATTTTAAGAATACTTAGCTCCCTTTGGACCAAGCCTTCTCTCAAGCAAACCTCCAAATAGTATTTCGGATATTGCTGCTATTTAAATTTAAAGAGTTCTTTATCAATAGCATGGATCTTGTTCTTCAAAGCTACAATATCTACTGCCAAACCTTCATTGTCAGCAGTATCTGGTATACAGTCAATAAGTGGATTGGCTTTGTTGTCAATAATCTCAAGCACGTTGTTAAAGTTTTTAAGTTTACCTTGTAAAGAGCTCATAGGGGTGTAGCCCAACTCAAATATATCATAGCTGTCAGCCATGCTCCTGGAAGGTATGGTGATAAATTGAACAAGTAAAACCACAAAGACAGTCACCAGCCCACACACCTTTAAGTTTATGGCCATAGGTAGAATTTTTGCTAACATCAGCGGGGGAGACATATGTAATATGACTGAGCAGTTAGAGGCCAGATGGATTTTTAGACTTAGGGGAGATTCAGGATATGGTTTAAATGAATATGTGACACTTAAACCCAAGCTAAAATCTAGTCCCTTGTTTAGATAGATTTTTTCCCTCTCTTTTTCTTTTTAAACGTATCACTAATAAAGTGTGCTTACTTATATACGTAATTTCTATGCATATTTTTATACATACACTTTTACAAATATATAAATGTTATATCTAAAGTTGCATTTAAAAAGACAGTGCATTACATATGTATATGTGTTTATATATATATATATATATATATATATATATATATATATATAAAAATGTGAATTTCTTATATATTTTTCATAAGTGCCTTCTACTGATAGCAGTGCATGCTTGCAAGCATTTCTTTCTTTTTACTTTTTTTTAACTTATTTTTTTAAAGTCTGTATTCATGATCCATATATATATATAAAAAATTTATTTGGTGTTTAGAATTATAAGTCACATTTTTATGGGTAGGAGCTGTATAACCAATATTTTTAATATTTCATATATGAATTATATATGGTTATTTAAGATGTAAACTTATATGAAGGAATTATATTAGGCACTAGCACTTTAAAATCAATTATATAATTAAATGGAAGAATGTCAGGTGATGTAAAATGTTGGTTTAAAAGGAGAACGGTTAGTTCATTAGACAGTTCTGATGAAGTCTTCACTTGATGAAAGCGCTCAACTGTTTTTATTGTGTGAAAATAAAATACGTTTTTATTGGGATTTTCGTAGTGCTGGTGCTTTGAGAGAACATTTTGGAACAGTTTGTGTGGATTGGCTTTGATTACTAGTTGTTCGCTGTTCCAGTTACTTGTTTTAATGTAGATATATCTCTTATCCTGCAAATACAGGGACAAATGGCCTATAACAGTGGCGTCAGAACCCTACACTATTATAAAATCTCCCACAAGACAGTCCAGGGAATACAGTCATCTATGTTATCACTTCTTTGAATCAGACCATTATTATGGTAGGGAGCATAGATGCCTCTATGATTCTTTAAGCTATGCTGCTTGAAGGTTTGTTGTCTTGATAATGTCACCAATGGCAAATCAGCTTAGTAGGAGGGGTTGTTTTAAGAGACAGGGCCATACAAAGAATAATCCACAAGCTATGGCCTTCAAAATGGCTTTTTCAAAGATCAGAGACAACTTCACACACAGCAGGTATACTAAGCCTCACTCTTATATGCAAGCATGTGATAGGTATTCACTGCTAAGTACCTGGCAGCTGGGTAACTTACAGAACCTAGTTGGGCTCATCCTAAAAAGCTGCATCAGCCTACCTAGTGGGTCGTATACCAGTAAGCTGAATGGTGGAGTCAGGTGTACAGCTAGTAAAGTGTTTTTTTTTTTTGTATTGCGCTTGACCCTAGCAATGGAAATTGATTCTTAGGACATGGAATGTCACCTCATTGCTGGAGAAGGTACCCTATCTTGTGTAGGAGGTAGAAAGGTGCTGGCTAGATATAGTACGTATTACCTACACATATGGCATTATTTATGGAACTAGGCTTCTTATTATGATCTTTTTCCTACTCTGGATTTGTCTCTTTGGATTAGTCCCAAGCATGTGTGAAGATAGTGGCAAGGTATATACCAGGAGTCTTGATAAGTGAACTGGAGGGAATCACATTAATTTGACTGTGAGCTACAGACAGGAAAATTGCCTATTATACCATGAACCCCCAAAACGTGCACGCTGATTGGCCAGCGTGCCCGTTGTAAATCGAGTTATAGTAATGGAAAAAGGTCCGGTCGCCTGGACTTTTTTCCATTAGTATAACTCGTTTTTTTAAAACACTGTCTCGCTATGTTAAATGGGTTTAACATAGCGAGACAGCTTTAAAATAAGCAACGGAGATCTCCGTTGCTTATTTTAAAGCTGTCTCGCTATGTTAAACCCATTTAACATAGCGAACAATGTTTAACGGAGAAAGCAAGATCTCCGTTGCTTTTTGGTGTCTCGCTATGTTAAATGAGTTTAACATAGCGAGACAGTTTTAAAATAAGCAACGGAGATGTCCGTTGCTTATTTTAAAACTGTCTCGCTATGTTAAACTCATTTAACATAGCGAGACTAAAAGCAACGGAGATCTTGCTTTCTCCGTTGCTTTGCTCAACTCTGATGTACTGCGCAGACGCGGTACATCAGAACTGCCGGATGCCAGACATCTGCGGAAGGGCAGTAAACAGGCATTATACTATGCCATTATTTAAGAAAAGTAACAGTTTCTTTTCTTAAATAATGTCATGGTATAATAGCAATAACCCACTTCTGGGTGTGGGTAATGCTAAATTTACACACGGTTGGCTTTGTTTGGTCC
Source organism: Protopterus annectens (assembly GCF_019279795.1). NCBI lineage: Eukaryota > Metazoa > Chordata > Ceratodontiformes > Protopteridae > Protopterus > Protopterus annectens. Next base: position 1,283,083,615 of record NC_056732.1, on the reverse strand, counting down.
TCGGCTTCGCCCTCGGGACCAAACCACGCCAACCGTGGATAAATTTAGCATTACCCACACCCAGGCGTGGGTTATTGCTATATTATACAATGACCCCTCATGACCAAACCACACCAACTGTGGGTAAATCCAGCATTACCCACACCCAGGTGTGGGTTATTGCTTTATTATTTGTGTGTATGCATCTAACATTTATTTGAATTATGTGGCCTTCTTGGAAATGGTGGGAGTGGTGATTGATAAGATACCACCTACTGATTGAAGAGTTACTACCTACTGATTGATAAGGTACCACCTACTGACTGTCTGGCTTTAATAGAGGATTTTAACATCATGTGGGAAGTAAGAAGTTACATGAAGATGAGTGATTAGGATGAATTATTTAAGTGAGCTGAAAAAAAATCATGAATTTCTGCTGGACTTCTTTGCCAATTAGTGATTGCCTGAGGTGAATGCTATGTTCTATATATCAAATATGGGCAGCTCATAAATGTAGTTGAGGACAAGGATATCATGGGTGACTGTAGCTGTGGCATCTGACATGATACCATATGCCCTTGGCAATTGGGTCAAGAGTGGTGCAGAGGTCTTAACTGATCACCACATCTTAGTGATTTGGGACAGAAGGCTAGGGCAGCAACTAGACCTGAGAATCTCAGTTACTTAGTAATTGTGTATTGGGAATTCCTAACAAACATTTCAGTGTTGGATAAGTTCAACTCTTCTGTCTAAAGGATTTTCTCTCATATTCCTATGGAAGTCAAGGACTTAATGTCTGAATGGACCTTGTTCAATATATGGCAATATATGACATTTGAGGCTTTTCAAAGCTTCTTTGAACAAGGAAATAACCCCTAGGTGTTTGAGAGTCAAAATCCATCCACTAGTAAGTAAAATTGATGAAACCTTGTCTAATGAATGGCATCTAGCCCAACAATAGGCATCCATGAACTTTGTTTGTATACTGAGTTCATATTATGAATGAACCATTGAAACAAATATCAAAGAGGTTGGTGACCTGTGCAATGAAGCTAAAGCTTATGAGGGACACTCACAATTTCCTATATGTCTCAATAAGTTGTCAAAAGTCCTGCTGGTTTTTGAAAAACAAATAAAAGATAAAAAAAATTAAAAATTCAATAGGGATCTAACCGACTATCAAAGAGGGCGACCCTTTGATACCACCAAAAATGTTAGGTTTATGGATACCAGACAGAATCCCGGTAGGAATTTCAAGAAAAGACCCAGATCTATATTGAAAGGGTCTAATATGTACAGCAGTACATCAGCAGATGATTCCTCCACTACAGACACTGAAGGGATCAACACTGGAGAATCCCCGGTTCCTAAAAAAGTTAAGAACCAAGCCCACCCTTTAAACATACTAGGAGGAGGGGTGGGAGAAAACACAGAGGGTACAAAAATAGACACAATCAAGGGTCTCATTCAAACACTTATGAGACAATAGATGGTAATATTTTGAATATCTCTCAAACTGTTTTAACCGAGGACCAAAAGAAACTTTTAAATAAAGGTTTGAATTTTGTTCTGGGGTTTTTTGTTGATGAGTCTGACATAATGAATGACATTAATGATTTTTGTCGCAGGATCAACCTTAAGCTATTTTTTGGATCCAAAACTGACTCTCAAAGGTCTAATGAATTTAAATTTCACAAATCTAAATTTGTACCACCTATGAACTGGAATGTGGCAGTCTTTCAACAAGCGGTACTCAGAAACATACACTTCAAGTTGGATCAGTTTTTGCCCTTGAAACACAATTTAACCAACACTGAACAACAGGCATTGCAGCAGCTTAGGGACAATAAAAATATTGTCATCACTCAGGCCAATAAGGGTGGGGCAGTAGTTATCATGGATATGGATTATTATCTGGGGGAGGGAAATGGACAACTTTCCAACCCTTCCCATTACATGAAGATGCCTATTGACCCCACTCTCAACTTTAAGCAAGAAACTGACAACTTTTTAGATCTAGCTGTCTCTGAGGGCATTATATCTGATGCAGTGAAGGCACATTTGACAGTACAGGATCCACAGAAACAAACATTATACCTGCTACCGAAGATACATAAATGTCTCAACAAACCCCCTGGAAGACCAATTGTATCTGGTATGGGTTCACTAACAGAACCATTATCAGAGTTCCTTACTCTATATCTCAAACCATTACTAGGCCTGATTCATGCCAGAATACAGGATACCACACAATTTTTACACATTATTGCTGACAACCAACTAGAACCCAATTGGTTACTCTGCACCCTGGATGTCAAGGCTTTATACATGAACATACCACATTGGGCTGGATTGGAAGCCCTTAAATTTTGGTTAGACAAATCACAACTTTATCCCGCAGGTTTCAATGCACTCTTGGTCTGCATGGCTGAACATGTTCTCAATAAAAATGTGTTTTACTTTCAGGGAGAATGTTACTGGCAGCTTAAGGGCACTGCCATGGGGGCATCTTTTGCTCCCATATATGCAGACCTTTTCATGGCATATGTTGAGGAAATTCTCATTTATGATTCTACACATAATCTGTATCTTGAGGAACTTGATATTTGGCGCAGATATTTGGATGATTGCTGGTTGGCTTGGCGTTCTGATGAAGACTACTTAGCAGAATTTGTTCTATACCTTAACCAGAACATATGGGGTATTGAATTTTCATCCACTCATGACAAAAATGAGATTAATTTCCTGGATGTGACCATAACCAGGAATTCAGATCACACTTTATGTAGTAAAACATTCCGCAAATACCCTCAGTATAACAGCTTACTACATGCAACCAGCATGCATCTCAACCATATCATCCGAAATATACCCAAGTCTCAGTTCCTTAGGATTCGCAAAATCTGTTCTTCAGATAATGATTATGATGAATCTCAGCAGGATATGGCCAACAGGTTTAGAGCTAGGGGCTATCAAGAACTTGACATCCGGGGTGCTCAACAAGTTGCTTTCAACTCCACCAGAACCTCCCTCCTCGAATACTCTGATAATACTCGGAAAGAACAGGATGAATCCATTCAGTTCATCACAACATTTGGATGTAACATTAACCTTATTAGAAATGTTATATTCAAGCATTGGAATATCCTTACTGCCAATGAGGAGGTTACACCTTGGACTGGTGATGTACAAGGGGAGGACATTAGGATCATTCTTTTCACATTTCAAGAGGGTCAGTTCAGCTGGAGCCATACACCACCAACTATGACAGGTGACAAATTATAGGGCACATACCATTGTGGTCATTGCTCATCTTGTCCATTCATCTTTACATCAAAACATTTCACTAGCAAAAACACAGATAGAATTTTTGATATCAAATTTTTTGGCAATTGTAACAGTGGTTGGGTGATATATCTTGCAACATGTACATGCGGTTCATTCTATGTTGGACAGACTTCACGACCACTTCGATTACGTATGTCTGAACACCGTAGTGACATACGAACTAGGAGGGACACTAATGCCCTATTCTGACATCACACACAACACAATTCAGCCAGGTTCCAGTTTACCATCATTGACAGAATTCTGGGTGATAGATCCAACAAACAAGGATGGCATTCCATTCTCACTAAAAAAGAGAAGTATTGGATCATCAAACTGGGGGCTTTGTTTTCACCCGGCTTGAATGATCATTTATAAAGTCATATATTTTATTTAAGTTTTATTTATCACAATGTACAATTGATATTTTATTTTATTGTATAACTTTATATTTTCTCTTTGTCTCTCATATAGGAAACAATTTGAATGTGGGGAAGAATACCTTGGGAAGAATCCTATTGGATGACTCATGCTATCTATCTATATATATATATATATATATATATATATATATATATATGTGTGTGTGTGTGTGTGTGTGTGTGTGTGTGTCATTTCATAGTCAATACTCTTTTATTCCCACTGAAGAAAGCCTGTTGGCTGAAACCGGTCTGGGTGTATATCATATTTAATAAAAGTTTATATACTTTACTTATCAGCCTTTTGGATGCTTTTGATGCTTTACACTGAATTTGGTGCTGGCAATTTTTGTCTACTTGAACTGTTTTCTGCCTTGCATCTGGGTCTTACTTGTAGAGAATCACTTCTTGGCCTTGTTCAATACCTTACTAGATGTGGCAGCAACAAGGATTTGTCGTTGAAAGGGGGTTAGTGCTTGTCATTGTTATAATCTAAGGGCCTGATGGAGGACATCAAGAATAATGGAAGCAGTAAAGTTAAATCATACTTCTTCCATGCAATGGTAGCAGGTTGGTGTTTCAAGATTGTACTGCTAAGTGTTGACAGGCCAGGAATGCAGCATCTGAGGATGTTGCAGGTATGAGCCCTGAATGTATGAAGAGTTTGGGCAGACCACAGAGAATGACTCTGGCAAATCATCAAATGCACAGAGGGTGGGGTAGGGGTCATTCGTCATCCTTTTCTAGGCAACACTGGTCAGAAGATGAAAAATGCACTTGAAATAACTCTTATATATGTTAGACATCCTGCTTTGTGAAGTCAGTGCTGAAGCAACTGAAGAAAGACAGGAACATTTTAAGTATGAATCGTACTCACTTCATTCATGGAATTATTCAACAAAGGCAGTCTTGTATACAACATACTAAATAACTGTCTAGCCATATTCATAATATATACACCCATATTTTGTCAGTGCATGTATTCTGTAAATCCTTCATTTTGTTTTACCTAATGTGACTATACCTATAATATAACTATATTAGTGCATGAGCTTACACAAATCTGCCAAGCCGCTGGTAAAATGATATCATCAATCAGGTGGCAGGGTAAGAATGTTTTTTTAAGGACATAATAGAACAAGAATAAGCAGGATGTACTTTGACTTTATTGCTGCAAAGAAAAGCAATCAATGGTTGCTCTGTTTTCACTGAATATTGTGAATGGTTAACAGTTGCATTCACTGACTAATACAGATAATTACAGTTCAGAAGAAGTTGGTTATGCAGATAGATAATGATTTAGCTAAACTAATATGATGGCTAAATAATGATTTATCTGAACTTAATTGATGCCTGTACGTTCCAGACCTAAATTCAGTGCAAAAGGTAATGCTACTGTATTACTTTGTATACAGCCGTACCTTCATTCATAAGGTCATAGAACTTACAAGGTAAGTCATAAGTCCATTTCCGTCTTGCCAGTACCCAGCCTCATGATGTGCCTGCTCCTTCTAGAAGGGTAAAGCAGATAAGGCCAGGGATGAAGTTAAAGATGCCCACCTAACAATCAAGGTTAGTACTGAAGGATGTAAAGGTGTCATTCTCTACAATGTATACGGGGAGCTTATTCCAGAAATGTGGTAAATATTATGCAATAAATCTGGCCCTCCAGTATATTTTATTTATGTGACAAATATAGATTTAAATCCTTAGATCATAAAAGTCTATAACAGACCAAATAAAGAAATAAGGTTTTGAGGCTATCTTGGTAGCCATGGGTTTTTTAGACCAAGCATCTTCTAGTTAGTAACTGCTGGGACCTTTCTAAATGTGTGATGTGTCTGAGCAGGTGTATGCCAAAGGGGCATTGTACTCTTTAACTGGTCAATCAGAACAGAGCACAGAGAAGATATAACATGAATGAGAACACCAAAGGGGCATTATACTCTGTATCTGGTCAATCGGAACAGAGCACAGTGGAGTTATAACTTGACTGAGAATACAAAAGGGGCATTATACTCTGTAACTGGTATAATCAGAGCAGAGCACAAACAAGTTATAACTTGAATGAGAATATCAAAGGGGCATTATACTCTGTAACTGCTCTGATCAGAGCAGAGCACACAGGAGTAATAACTTGAATGAGAATACTGAAGGGGGCTTTATAGTCTGTAACTGGTCAATCAGAACAGAGCACAGAGGAGTTATAACTTAGATGAGAAACCTTTAGATATCAGTTGTGCTACATAGAAGGATGTCCTGAATGCTGATGTCAGGTAGTGGTCAAGAGAGAAGGAGTTGTCGACCAATGTGCCAAGATCCCTGACTACCATAGCAGTGAGGAGTGGGGTGCTAGTTATATTGTAAGCTGGAGAAGAATGCATTTTGCCAAATGTTAGAATACTATACTTTTAGCATTTCATTTTAATCATTATTCAGTACCGTATCAGCTTGTTAGGATTACTTCTTGCTTTAGTGTGTGGTCAGACAATAGCACTGAACTTGCAGTCATCGATAAATCTCACTATCCATAGATCAGGGTTTACAGGTTTGAATTCAGAGGGTTACCAGCACAGATCCCTAAGGTACACCACTAGTTACTTTTCACTTTCTGAGGAGGCACATGCTCCTTTAACTATGTGAGTTCTATCTTGCAGCCATTTTGCTATCCACCATAATCACTTTCATTGGGTCAACAACTCCTCAATTAACTGTCCTGATACAATATCTAAGTGGTAACCATTTGAAATATCAGGACCCATATAAGCAAGTCCCCTTAAAGTAGAGACTGAATTGTGGAAAAATACAGCTTATGTATACTAACAAGAGTAAAATAGATAAGGCCAGGGATGAATTTATAGATGCCCACCCAATAATTAATATTTCTCAGAATACTGCATTTTCTCTGAGGTATGGTAATCTTAGGGTTAGTATATATAGGTTTGGGGTGGGGGAGGGGCTTGTGCCCAGCATTGGTAGGTGCAAGGGAACTGGGGGTTTTGAGTCCAAATATTTCAATAGTGAGTCTCTCTAAGTTTACCCACATTAATTATTCAAAGAGTAATCTAGACCTAACCCATTCATTTTCAGCCTTACCCAAATGGATTAGTGCTAACCAGCAGGCCAACAAAATTATGGTTTGCTATCTTACCTTTTATGAATGAGCACAGTGTACCAAGAAAGATTAAAAAGACAAAAGTATGACTAGTAACCTATTTTTTCCTATGGGCATTTTTTTAACTTGGAAAATCCTTTAATTCTCTAAGTAGTGTATTTATTAACCAGGTTGGAGCATTGATCCACATGGATGTTCTTTTAGACTATGCTCCTGGGAACTGTCTAGTTAAGTGTCTTGCTCTGTGTGGTAAAGATGGTACACACACACACACACACACACACACACACACACACACACACACACACACACACACACACACACACACACACACACACACACACACACACACACACACACACACACACACACACACACACACACACACACACAATCTCTTTGCTTATTTACAATACCAGTATGGGGATAAACTGTGTGAACTGAATGATCACTATCCACAACCTCTGTGACATTCTCAATTAACTTTACTAGTTTTAGTACACATGATCTCATTTTGACAAAGCCAAACTGCTAGGGGTCTATGTGTATGAGACTTTTGCTGTTACAGTTTATGAAGCCAGACATGATGAATTCCATCACCTTGCAGATTAGACTACTTAGACTGATAGATTCATATTTTTAGGGCTTCAGTGCAGCACCTCCTTATGATGGGGCATTATAACAGCAGTGCTCAATATTTCGGGGACATACTCTGTCGTTAAGCTTAGATTAAACAAGTTCAGGAGGGGTTTCACCAGGGCATGTTTGGCACTACTTGTCTAAGCATCCAGGGAAGTATGTTTGGCTTTTGAGAGCACAGTTAGGACATGTTCTTTTAAGATCTTTGCTAGTGTCAGGGATTTATAGAATTTTGATGACATTTTGGGGTAAAGGTTGCACTAAACATATCTGCATTTTTATTAACTATGCCCTTTGGTCTGAGTGAGTGATGCCTTTTTGGATCAGTTCAAAACACTGTTAGATATCATTTTTTAATTTTCCTGATATAATTTAAGAAGGATTTATAATTGTTCTTGACTTAAAATGATAGCTTTAGTTCATGTTTAGCTTTGATATTCCTAATGGTAGCATTTAGTTCTTTGTTGATTCTTTTGACAGAATGTTTCATGTGCATAGCTTTACATTTCTTATAGAACTTCAGCTTTTTTTTCTTATATTATAAAACATATTTTTACTCTTTGACATCAAAATTGAAACTAATGGAGTACCACAGGGGTCAGAGCTTAGCCCTCTCCTATTTACCATTTATTTTTCAGACATTCAAATCAATATTGCAGAAGTGTGATTGGCCGAGTTTTTTGATGACTGCAAGCTGGGCACTAGTATCCACTTATCCACTGATACTACACAGAAACTAAACACATTCACAACAAAGAGCTGGAATATACCCAAACCTGGTATACTGAAACTGTTCTCAGGTTAAATGCAAAAAAGTGAAGAATATTAACATCTGGCAATTAAAGCCTAATAGTTAAGGTGAGCTGCTCAGTTTGCTGAGTGTCTCAAGTGACTTAGGAATCAGGAATGTATGCTTCAACCACAAAAATATGCACATGATGCATACGGATATCAGTGGATAGTAACATGCAAGAACTGAGCCATTTGTGAAAAAGTTAACATGTGGTGTTAATTGTTATAGCATATGTATTCATGCATACAGGTAGATTATATATTAAACACATACCTCTCAACTGTGCAGCTTTTCACAGAATGTCCAGATTGTTGCATTGTATTTTGGGTATGTCCCTCATAACATATGAGGATTTCTGGCAAATCAGTGAGGACTGAAGTCACTAAATAATGACATACATTTGAGTTTCAGACTTCATATCTTTTAGAACATGCATGCTAACATAAAACCAGTTAGTCTAGTATCATTCTAAGTTTGTAAGAGCAATGTTTAAAATCTGTCCCTATTTTTGGCCCTTTCTCCTTCATTATTTAGACCAGATTTCTTGTGTTAGGAGGTTGAAAGCTATAATCACAACACAGCCTTTTAACCCTCAGAAAAATATAAAGCTGAAATATAAATGTCTAGTTCACTGCCAAAACCA
>NC_056732.1:1283039700-1283064700 GCF_019279795.1 Protopterus annectens | reverse complement strand
TATATATATATATATATATATATATATATATATATATATATATATATTTACAGGTGTATATATAGAAAGATTTATAGATATATATGTATGCAATTACTGAAAAACTCTGGCCTCTTGGACTGCTAAAATCCACCCAGCTTGTTGGTTCTTCCTCCTCCTTTGCAGGTCAGCATTGCTGTTACTGCACTGATACTTGGAGCTGGGATATCTGTCAGGGATGACAGATTATCCCCAACTTCTGATAGATGTCAAGTAATTTATATTCAGAGTCAGGAGTTGCCTAGTCCAATTTCTGGAGGTACAACTATAGCAGCAAGTATTTGAGGATTTTGCTCCCCCAATCTGACCAGTGTGGGGCTTGACACTTGACTTTTGACAAAAGGCATCCTTGTGAAGTCCCAAAACAATAGTGTAGTATATAAATGTGATACATAGCATAAAGGGGTGTGAACCACTCTCTCTGAGATGTAACATCATTTGACCAACCAGTACATTGGGTTAATACCTATGAAAGTGATAGCAGTGTAAGCATTTTGTGTTATAACAGTACTGGATCACTGGCATGCAGTTCCATTATGTTTTAAAGTTCCATCATGTGATTGGGTATATGAATGAAAACCATCCTACAATATTATAGTTGGATGTATATTGCTGATAATTTCTTTTGTTTTGGGGGTGGGAAGGTTTTGCTTATGTGCCTAAATATGTGTGTATATATATATATATATATATATATATATATATATATATATATATATATATATATACATATATAAAAATATGGATTCCCTTCGCAAGTTCAAAGTTTCATAACTGCGAACTGCAAAACTGTCAACTGGATGGTGCAGTGGTGCAGTGGTAGTGTTGTCACCTCATAGCAAGAGGCTCTCTGGTTTGATTTTCTGTGGAAATGCCTTCTCTGAGGGATGTGCATGTCCTCCCTGTGTTCATGTGGGTTTTCTCTGGGTACTCCACTTTCCTCCTACTTTACAAAGACATGTGTCTAAAGTGTTTCTCTTTGGGCATCCACTGAAAAATTGGCTTAGTCCCAAGTCAGACTTTCCTGGTAAACAAATGTTAAATAAAATAAATGGTTGAGACCAGAATACTGACATTTTGAAACTTTGAATGTTTTGACTGGAGATTGTCGTACAGCGCAGAACAGGAAATGTACCATTTTCCTCACTGAAGTGGTACACTTATTAATTAGGCAGTGTGGGGGGATCAGGCGGCTTGCCCCCTGTAAAAATGAAAAAAAAAAGTTGTTTTTATTTATTTTTTTAATTACAATTTCAAATTTTTAAAACTTTGATCTTATGATCTCGACCATTTGCAGTTTGAAGTTTTTCGAGCTTGTGAAGTAGCTCCATACATATATATATATATATATATATATATATATATATATATATATATATATATATATATATATATAAAGCATGTATGTGCGTGTGTGTGTTTGCGTGTTTCAACAGCAAAAATATCTAAATTTAAAAAATAATGACAGCAAAAAATAACTCTCCAGACATCTATTAGACTTAACAATGTCCAACATTCTTCTTATTCCTGCAAAAGCTCTTTGAAATATTTCCAGTACTAATGATATGCAAAAGCATAGTGTACAAAAGCTGTATCTCACCAGAAGGATGATGAAAGCATATGACCATGAATAGAACTATTTATAAAAGCTTTGTTTGGTATTGAGTTTGGCAATGAGTACAGAGAATTAGAACAGAGTACAGTAAATGATTTGGGACGAGTGATTGTTGAAACAGCTTCTGAGTCACTGGCACTCTTACTGATTTATTAATTACTAGTGCTGCATCTGTGATATATTGATGCAATAGTCCTACAGTAAACAACTTAAGTTATTAAATAAATATACATATCGCTGCAAAACAGCCTTAGTATCTGCATCTTTTGATTAAAATTTTCAAATATTCATCATATTGATCACTGTCCTGTAGCCGTAGCTATATGGGTTATATTTTGCAAAAGATATAATGGCCAACCATCTTCCAAAGTTTCAGGGCACATTCCACATGCCCAAACTGTCAACTAGCTCAATTTGAGATGACTAAAAGACAAGTTTGGGTGTGAAGCCCTTCAGAGCTTTACTGCTGCCAAAGAGTACATTCTTCTCAGGTTTTGAATGATCAGTGGTTGGCTTGTGCTTTCTTTAAGGTCCTTTTGGGGAAAGTCTTCCACTTTCTTAAAAGTATTGAGGTATAATTCAGTCCATTGATCCTTCTTGTAAAGTAGTTTCTGGTAAAAAAAAGCGGGATCTCTCTTTTCCTGAAGAGATTCATGATTATGAATTTGAACAGTAATATACAGGGACACATTCTTTTTTTTCTCTTAGACACTAATGAGAGCTCAGTTTTTGATTCTCCTCATTTGGGTTTATTTTTCTCTGAGACTATTGCTAGAATGTGTCAGTATTTTTAGTAGGAGAACACTGAGGTTCCTCAGTTCTTCAGAAAATACTATGAGTTTTACAGAAGAGAACCTACACCCATTCCTCCTGTTCTGTCATATTTAGAGGATAAGTGTGTTATTACCTGCAATGTTCCTGTTAGTCAGTTGGCTGGCTCTTAAAAGGCAGATAGGATGTATACAATTCCTCAGTCTTTTAAATTTTTATACACTATTCCCAAATCTGACCCAGCAGCTATAACCTTAGTTGATCTCACTGTTGCTAAGGACTTAGTCAATTCCAGTCCTACTCTTTCTAAGAATTATTAACAAGCATGGGGGAAAAGTCTATATTTCCGCAACTTTGTTTTTCAGAATTTTAAATCGTCATATGTTAAAGTTTGTCCTGAAAAAATGTGAAATTATGGTGACTGACTTATCTGTAGCGTCTTCTTGTGAGGAAAGATCTGCCTTAAATATCTTACTTTATTCTTTTGCACAGATCACTACTCATTGTTTGCAGTGTATGTATGACTCTATTAATACTTCTTCCAGGGCTATGACCACTTGTATGGGTTTAAGGAGGTATGCATGGCAGTATTCTCAGAATCTTCCAGATGTTAAAAATGAGATTTTAAATTCTCCCTTGCATTCAAATTTAGTGTTTGGCCCCTCTGTTGCAGAGGTGATCTAAAAGTGCAATGAAAGGAGCAAGATGATCCAGGGAATCTCTATTTTTTTCAGCTCCTTTTTCAAAATTGTCCAAGAGATTTTCTTTTTCCTCTTTCATTTTTGGCAGAACACAAAATAAACAGTTTCAACAAATTTAAGGTAAACAGATGTTTAAGGAGGAATGGCAAGGAAGTTCCAAAAGAAGGCTCTAGCCTCCCAAAACCAAGGACATTCCAATATGTCTGAATGACTACTCAAGAGACCTTGGGACCCTCTCCCATCCTGGCTCCTTTTTCTTCTAGAAAGTCTGAATCTCCATTGTTCTCTTTGGCAACAGATGACCTCAGACAAATGGGTTCTGAAAATCATTCATCAAGGTTACAGATGGCAGTGGGAGGAAATTGCTCTTCTTCAGGGGGTCACTCCTAATTCTCCAGATCAGACTCTTGTTTTCACCTGTTCTTCATTACATGCTCTCCCAAGGACTAAGAGAAGTAGTTCCTCCTTCCCAAGTAAGGAACGTTTTTTTATGCAGAAATGTACCTAGTAGCAAAGAAAGAGAATGCTTGGAGATCAGTTCTGGATCTTTCTTTCCTAAACCAGTTTGTAATAGTGCCCTAATTCAAAAGTATGTCAGTTTACATCCTGTTACCTCATCTTCCTCTTTCAAGTTTCCTGGTAACACTAGACTTATAAGATAGTTTTCATCACATCCCTATTTCTCCAGACTTCAACGTTTCTTAAGGTTTTGTATGTCTGGATCAAATTATCATTTCTCTACCTTAACCTTTGTCTTCCCACTGCACGAAGAGTGCTCCCAACGTGTCTAGCTCCAGTTATAGCCCATTGTAGGCTACACGGTATCCACATTTTTTCCCATATTTAGATGACTTGTTTATCTTGGAGAGTCTTTTTCAAAGTGTCAGAAATCCCAGTCTTGGGAGAGAGATCTTTTAAACAAACTGGGATGCAAAGACAACAGTCAAATTCTTTCTTCACTTTTCCACACAGGATTGTGATCCTGGCATGTCAACTAAGTACATAATTTCAAACAATTTTTCTTCCACTGGAAAAATAGGTCCCTATTTACATCTGTTTCTAAGGTTTTCCACTCAAACTTCAGTCAGTGGGATGAAATACCACAGGATTTTGGGTCTCATGACATTTGTGATTCTCATGATAGTCCTGGTAAGCCTCCACATGAGAAAAATACAATGGTAAGTGGGGTGTGGCCAGGATGCTTCAGAGATAGAAGCAGAATTCTTCAGCTCTGCAGTTCTTGTTATATTCCTGATAGGAAACTTTATTTCTAAGTTCTCATTTATTATTTTTTTGACAAAATTTAATAATTAAAAAAAATTCCTTTGATAACATATAAAAATTATATAAAAATAATTAAATTTTCCTGTCAAAAATCCACTTGGAAGACTTTGCTACTCTCAAGCAAGATGAGTCTCAGCAAAGTCAACTCTCATGATTCTACATTTAAAAAGGAACTTCAGATGGTTTTAAGTAATATACAAGAATGTTCCTTGAAAATGGATAAAGTGGACAGTAAAATAGAAGGCTTCATGGACAGATGCACTAAATAAATGGACATGCTTCAAGAGACACTTAGTCAACAAAAACAGCAAATTACAGGAATAGAAGAATATCTAAATGACATGGAAAAAAGACTGACAGAAGAAGAAAACAACACTGATGTTTTACTAAAACAGAACACTATACTACTGTCCAAGTTGGATGATCTGGAGAATAGATCATACAGAAAAAGCATCAGGATATTTGGTCTTTCGAAGAAAATAGAGGGGAATAACATAGTACGTTTTTTAATCACCTGGCTCCCAAATATACTGGAACTAAGTGAAGCAATGTCATATGAAATAGAAAGAGCACACAGGTCTCTCTCAGGGACTTCATCTGATAAAAAATCCACTCTGAGGTCAGTTATAGTGAGATTTTATTCAACACTTGACAAAGAATTGATTTTAAAAACAGCATGGTCAAAATCTCCCATCAAATTGGTTGAGAAAATTATCAGATTTGATAATGACTACTCTTCTGTAGTTATTTCTAAAAGAAAGGAGATCTTACCCATTAATAAAGAATTAAAGAAAAAAACAAATTAAAGTACACTTGCTTTTCCCAGCTAGGTTAAAAATATTTTTATCTGATGAAACAAGAACCTTTGAGGACATTGACTCGGTGCTTTCCTTTTTAAAAATCCAAGAAAGTTATTGAACAACCGGAAGAAATGTATTGGAGCAACAGTTCCCTTAAAAGACTGGCTGAGAGAAATGGCTGGAAAACACAGGAGAAAAAGAAAAAAATTAAAGATAAGTGACAATTTGATTATTTAATGATTGATATTCAATTACAGTTTGATTCCTAATTCTACTTAACTAATGTTTACAAATCTTTCAACACTTTCATGATAATATAAAACAATATTTCACATTCCTGATCAACACTCTGGTTACTACAATCATAATGTAATTATTTAAATATTCATTCTAAACTGTTTCAATCTATATACAGGAGTCTAAAAATAATTTGATAAATGGTATGTTAATTTGCATATGAAAACTCAGGTTTGGGCTATGGCTTATGGTAAGCCTGTACAGATTCCTAAATACATACTTAACTAATAAAATATAGAGTAATGTCTTCAGTTATCATTTAGATAACCTTCTGAATGTGCCGCTTAATTTATAGTAGTACAAGCAGAGAGCATAAAATAGTTTTATCTATTAAAAAAATCAGTTAATAACTTCCTTTTATATATGTAATTGTAATGAAGCATTTACAATAACCATTTCCTGGTTATACAAATAGCTAAACAATTCTGGTGTTGTAAATTAGAACATATATGTTGGATTCTTGGTAGACTGGAATGCCCTTTCCCTTTTTTCTGCACTGTTTCCTTTGATAACAACCAATAACTTAATAGTTAGTGCTTAAGTGTTATGCACTTGAATAGTCCAGTAACTTGCTGTTGATTGCAGTGTCAAATGATGAGACCCTATTAAAGGAACTTTCCCTTTAAGAGCCAGTGAACTTTTTTTTGAATGAAGTAATCATTCATGTAGCTACTTAACTATTATCAAACTTTTAATGTAAGGTTTAACTCTAAATATTGCCGTTACATATTAGAATTAGAGTTTGTGCTAATGCAAATGAAGTTTTTTACGCAATAATTAACACTACTGGTGAGCATTTATATTCCCGCTTGAATCTAACTGCTGTCAGTTGATATTATAAGGCAAATAAATGGAAGAAGGGCATCTGAAGTTTTTTTGGAGATTGAATAAAGTTCGGGAGATTATCTGGAGTAGAGATGAGGTGAGTGTGTAAATGTTAGCATTCTCAGACAATTTTGGCTGTTGACAAGTGATTTATTGCTATTTATGAGAAGATTGCTGACATTAGACTCAGCCTGAGGGGTAGGAAGGTGAATGGAGGGCATATTGGCTGGTAGATGCAGTTTTGGTTTGATGTGGTTGTGCCCGACTGACTAAGGATCTTTGGTATAGCCTTGTGAGTATGAGATATGGAATTGTTCTATCATTTGTCCTGGTTGACAGTGTATCGGCTATGCAGAGTGTCAGTGAAATAAATGAGAGCAGTTGTGGTCCATGCGTGCTGATGATGTGTGTTGTGGAGGTGCTGGGTGGAACTGGATTATTTGATGAGGAACTTTTGTTTATTTATGTAAATTGAAGCTTTAAAGTGATGCTGTACTTTTATTACTGTTGATTGTGAATTGGTTTGGATTTGTTGTGTGGTCAGAGGGGAGAGTGCTGGACAGAAATGGCTTGTGAGGTTGCAGTAACAAATCAGAATGCAGTTGTTTGGCTCAAGCATTAATGAGAAAAATATAGCGAAGCTTTAAGTTGCTGCTTGAGCTCTACAATCTATCATTTATTGTTTCTTCCCACCTTAATCAGGATTGGTTAATAATTTTGAAAAGAGGATGCCAAAATATTAAGTAGTACTAAGAGAACGTTAAGCAGCAAAAAATAAACAAGGAAATAAATGATCACATAGATTATATGGCGATGTATAATAGAACCATTTTTATTGGCCCAGCTTGATATTATAAACCACTATGTGCTTTCTGTCATTAGTGTATGGTTTTCTTACCCAATAGTCAGTGCCCTATGGAGCTCTGTGGTGTTAAGTATTGATGTCTGTCCTGTTTTAGCTTCATGAGTTACTCCTTCCATGCAAAACTTTCTTATGTACTAGCCAAAAGGTAATGTGATAATATAAGTCATTCCAAACCAGAATACAACATTTTCCAGTTATGAATTTTAAATGGAGCTTAGAAATCAAATAACATGTTTAGTGAGTAAAACCTTTATGAGCACAGCTTGTCTCCTTTACAACCCCAGTTTATAGGGGTATGCTCATAAACTGCACTACCTTGCAGTGTATTATATGATCTATACCACTCCATCCTGCACAGACAGAGGGATCCCATGTCAATTTTCTGCTGTAGCAAAAGGCTGAACACTAACCTATACATTCTGATTTAATAAGAACCATGACTAAAGGTATTGTTCATGCAAGTAGTACGTGTTGTAAAATGCTGTTTAAAAACTGACAGTTGGAATATGTGTCAACACAAATGCATTATTTCCATTTCAGAGATAAAAAAACATTAACGAATAGAAAAATTTTGAATTTCAATGACCTATATTTAAAGGGACAGGATTTTTTTGTTGTTGAGGATGTTGAGCAGCTGATATGTTTGTCTTTGTTAATGCAAAATTGTTTTTCTTTTTGTAATGAAGTAGAATTGTTTACAACTGGAAAAAAGTTGACTAGAGTTTGTTATATACTAAGCATGTCTGCTTAACATGCTTTGATATACGTGACTATAAATCAAAATGGCCAAGAATGTAATGCAGTTGTGCAAATGGATATATAACGGTATAATCTTTTGTAATAAATATTACATCATAATGTTCTAGACAGCAAGAAAACCATGAAGGTGCTTTTTGACTTCTATACGCAAGACAACAGTGGTCACAGTCATACCATAAACTACTCACCCCATAGGAAAACAAACCAGTGAAGAGTTCTGAGGACACAGAAGAACTACTTTATTCTAGCTGGACTGCAGTCAGTCATATATCAATTTAAATAGCATAAAACAATTCCTAGCAAGACTATATATAGATTTGAAAAGTTTTTGTGCCTCCACCTCATTGTTTAACATATAAGAATTCAAAGTATAAACATAATACTGATTCTCTGTGATACCATCAGGGTAGTTGATGAATGCTTCCTCTATTTTATACAGATCCCTCTCTGATGCTTTCTTACAATAATCTATGTTATGGCTGAAAAGGAAGGAAAGAGACAGGGAAAGTGGGGAAGAGTAGGGGAGATAGGAAAAACACTTAACTTGATTTGAAAACAATGGGTAACAATGCTCTATGCTGTTAATATCAGTCTTCATCACTAGAAGTCTATTTGTAAATAAGGTTTTCAAGGGATAAGTGATCCAGAACAGGAAAAATCTCTATTGCAAGACATACTTTAAGCAATATGGCATTAATTAAATCAGAGCACAGATTTAATTATTAGTATTGCTACAATGACCTTAAATGTTCATTCTTGCAGTGATCAAAGAGAACACACTTATCTTGCAGTTCACTTAAATGCCAGAATTGACAAGTCATTAATATACCAGCAATTATTCATATTTTTAATATACTCATATGTGAAAGCCAATATATCATAGTAACTGAAAGAAATTCATAATCAGTTTACAGTTCAATTATGGTTCAACTATGATAGTATATGCAAATCCACTAAACTAGATGTGGAATCCTAACAGAATTTTGATAGAATATTTTTTGTACAAATGAGTATTAACTATTTTAACAGCTATACAAGGTGTATTACTAGTTAGATATTTGCTAAATAATACTATATGATATGATCTGACAATACATATGATGAGAAAGGTGTTACTACTCAATTCGGGATTCCATTGTCAGTGGGCTTTGAGGTATTGACTGTTGACTGTGAACATTGTTGCATACAAGTATACATTTCATTTTTGAAACTATGTTGTCTTAGTACTAATTGATAGAATTATAAAATGTCTAACAAATAACATTATTCGCATAGCAATAACTGAAAATTGTAATATTAGGAACTGGATACAAGAAAAGAAGCAATTTATAGCTTTAATTTCATGCCAGTATGATGTTATGTGTGCTGTTCTAAACTTCATATACAGAGATAATCTGAGTAATCAAATATAACACAAACCTTTCTGGTGCCTAGGTCTTTTCAAATGTGTTCAGATATCTGCATCGTATTTTGGTTTGTACTACATAAAAGATTGTGGTATCTTGGAGATACATAGAACATTGGTGACATTAGATACTGACATACATCTCAATCTCAGATGTCATGTAATATAGAAAATATATCCCAGCACTAACACTGTGATTTCAACAACCTTATGATTCATAAGCTTATAACAGCAGTTAGATAATTAAATTAAATCATAACCTTTTCTTGTCTCCCATTATAACACATTTTATTCAAATTGGACATGTTATGCTTTGGATAAATAGGAAACAGCCTGGACACTAGTAGTGAATATGGGCATTTTGACATATAGCTGAACTGAGAAGGCATTATTGTCCATCCCTAAAATATCTTTTTATGTTTAAGCATGTATATTATATTTATAATGAGTGTTATCACATGACAGTTTATAGTCAAAATACTGAATTGGCAAAATATCAAAGTTTATGTCAGCCTAGAGAATTATTACTATAGCCTACCACACACATATACATAAGGATAAAATGACTGCAGAGGTAAAGCAAGATAAATCACACCAGAATGTTAGAAGATTGATTTCACAAGAATTAACAACAGTTACTATTACAATAACATAATTAACTCATTCCTTATAAAAGGGGATAATTTCATACAGAAGAAAATGAATATCATTGATAATTTACAGTTAAAAATCCTATCTTATCAGGTCAAGTTATACAAGTAAAATTGATGACTGATGACTTTGATGAACTAACTACTAATGTATATTAAACATAGTGCCTTTATATCTTATTACACATTTTAAGAAGGCATTGCAAGACATATCTTATAACATGATTAGGCACTGTTTGAAGTTATACTTATATTTCTCAAAGTTAGTAGTTTTGAGTAGTTCTGTCCTTTTAACAATTTATTTGTGTTTACTCCTGTTAAATCTGTCTCTAAATTGATATTCTAACTAATAGTTTTAAGGAGAGTTAGAGATAAAATGAAATTTATCACAAATTAAGAAAGTATTTCATATATTTAATGTGAAATTGTTATGAAAGTTTTAAAAGTAGTATGTTTAAATTTGATTAATAATAGCAAAGAATGTATATGCACACATATAATTTGAAAAGTTTGGACTTAACCCATCTTCGTAAAATATTAATATTGCTTATAATTTGATAAATATACTGAATGATATTAGATTATCTAATCACAATATAGTTTCTGACAAATATTAGAAATATACAGATTTATCATAATTTTGAGTTAACAATGGGAATTATTTAAATAAAACTTTAAAAAATTATAATTTTATTCTTATCAATATCTTAATTTATATTCATAAAAATGGAACAGTCAAGCTGAACTAATTCTGTCTCTTTTGATAGAGAGACTTGGATGGAATATCTGTCTAAGTCCAGAGATGTTAACTCCATGTGGAGTAGGGTTTTTAGAATTTTATTTCATTATATAAATTTTGGCATAATTTTTTTCTTACTGTTGTCTACATTTAAAACTTGAGAGAATGTTGTTAAAAAATCAATCCTTATTGTTACACTACCAAAAAAATAAAATAAAATGTTAGTGGTATGTATGTAATCCTTACTGATATAATACAGAATAACATCCATAGAAAAAATATGGACTTTGTTAGATGACACATTTGAAATAATGGATTTTGTTAGATGACAAGTTTAAAATATTTACCAGTCAATATCAGTGGGCTAAATAATGGTTGTAAAAGAGCTAGCTTTCACAAATATTTAAATTTATTTTCTCCAGAAGTCATATTTGTCCAAGAAACACATTTAATAGCAACAACTATAACTAGAATGAATAATAAATACACAATGATGGCCAGTTCTCAGTTTAATCAAAAAAGAAGAGGCGTAACTATATTGTGGAAGAATTCATTTCCTCAGCCACAAATTCTAAGTACTTACAATAATGATAAAGGAATGTTTTGTTCAGTTAACCTTTTAGTAAACAGGAACATTTATTCTCTAGTAAATATATATTGGATTCTTGCATTAGGAGCTAAAACTGCCAAGACTCATTTAGATTTGATTCTGCAACACGCAAAATGTAGCCTTATTATCATAGGAGACTTTAATTGTATATTGCATGAAAAGGACTCTAATACAAGGGAAAAGGAGAATATAATGTACTGCTAAGACATTACTAAATTTTGTCAGTATTCTAAATATTAAAGACACTAATGATTTTCTGATTAAGATTCTCTTTGCTTTACTCACTTTTCAAATATATATGGTACTCAATCTACAACTGATAGAATTTTTGTCTCAAAAGATTTAGTTTCAGAATTTGATAAAGTAAAAATAATTTCTTGCCCTATATCAGATCATAATGCTATAATAACATTTGATTTTTTTATGAATTTTAATAATATCATTCATATTAAAAGAATTCCATCATACATCACAGATTTGAAAGATTTCAAAGAATTTTTATCAAAGAGATTAACACTTATTTAGAATTTGATAATACATCTGAAATTTCAGAAGAAATTAAAAGAATTACAAGAAAAAATTGGTAATGTAAAGAGAGATACTCAAATTAATGATAATAAATTACGAGAAAAAATTAATGAATTACAAAGCAAATATCTAGAAAGTCTAAACCACAAAGTCAAAATTAACATGGAAAAAAATAAAATTAATAAATTATTCTATAAATCCAAAATCATTATGTAAAGTAGCCTCTAGAACTAAAATGATAATAAGAACAAATCATATAAAAGAAATATATAGTACAGAGAAAAAGAAAAAAGTCACAGTAATAGAAGATATACTTAATGAGTTCAGAATGCATTTCAAAAAATCAATAAAGATAATCCTAATATGGACTCAGTAGAAGTCATGAAATAATTTATTAACAAATACACTAACAATAAATTAACAAACAACATTTAGAAACAATTAACACTATTTTGTGTATATATCTATATATATATATATATATATATATATATATATATATATATATATATATATATATAGTCCTTGTACTCTATGTTTCAATGATGCATATAAACATTTGTATTCTCTATTCTATATGTTCTTGTAAATATCTGTAAACTGGAGCTTTTCTCCTTGGGTCTGGACTGAAAATGGGCCACTAGGCTCAGCTGGGCATACCCGGTTGACAAATGTCAAATAAATAAATAAACCAGTCTATAACTATGAATGAGCTTACTAACCAAATATCAAAATTAAAAGCCTATAAAGCACCCGGTAACAATGGGATAATATCAGAGCTTTATAAAATGATACCAAAAATGTGTTAAATATCTTACTTCATACCTTTCAATCAGTTAAAGATTTAAAAACAATTCCCACCTTCTTGGAAATGCACACTAATATCCCCAATATTAAAATCGGACAAAATTCCATCAGAATATATCACATTTATGGGAATATCTTTGTTAAATGTAGATTATACATTATTTATACCCATTATTGTGAATAGATTTCAACAATTTTTACCATACTTAATTAATAATGACCAAACAGGTTTCATAAATAACCGGAATACTTATGACAACATCAAAAGAATACTGACCATAATTGACTAGAATACTAACCATAATTGACTATGCTAATAATATAAAGGAACATTTAACATTAGCAAGCTTAGACATTAATTGTGCTTTTTACACAGTTAATTGGGATTATCGTTTATTAGTATTACAAGAATGCAATTTTACATCAGAGTTTCAACATCTCATTAAAAGTTTATATGATAAATCATTAGCTTATGTAAAAATAGGTTCATACGTATCACAATCAATACCTATTTCTAAAGGTACAAAAAAGGTTGTTCCTTATCACCATTACTATTGTCTTTAATTATGGAACATTTTGCAAATTACATAAAAGAGAATTCAGAAATTAAAGGAATTCAATTTGGACATAATTTAAACTCAGAATTACTATTATTTGCAGATGA
Organism: Protopterus annectens; assembly: GCF_019279795.1. Taxonomy (NCBI): domain Eukaryota; kingdom Metazoa; phylum Chordata; order Ceratodontiformes; family Protopteridae; genus Protopterus; species Protopterus annectens. The sequence goes on along the minus strand of NC_056732.1, from coordinate 1,283,051,341 downwards.
TATTTCATTAACTTTAAAAGATAACACAAATTCTCTTAATATTCTTTTTAAAATTATTTTAAAAATCCAGTCTATATCGGGGTTAAAATTTAATGAAGATAAGACAAAAACTGTATGCACCAATTCTAACAGAGTCAATATTAGATATGCGAAACTTCAGTTACGCGAATACCAAAACATCGACCCCAATTGAGCGAACCGCGAAAACACCAAACATCCTAAACCGCGAAATTCAAAATGTCGAACTGGCATAGTTGGCCAACCCCACTGCCCACTACGTGCTACCTACCCAAACAAAATAAATAATCCACATACATACACTTAACAAATCTGCACTTCTAACCCTAAACTAAAGCTTACATATACTACTATATATGCACTTACCTTAACCCGCACCCTAACCCTAAGGTCTGTAACTATTGCACACTTATGTTAAAGAGCTATACCCAAACAAAAGAAATAATCCACATACATACACTTAACATAACCCTACTTCTAACCCTAAAGTAAAGCTTGCATACACTACTATCTATGCACTTACCTTAACCCGCACCCTAACCCTAAGGTCCGTAACTATTGCACACTTACCTTAAGCAGCTATACCAGAGAAGGGCCAACTATGATGATTTGACATTTCCAATTTCGCGCTTCAGGATGCTTGGTGTTTTCGCGGTTCACTCAGTCGGGGTCGACGTTTCCGTATTCGCATAACTAAAGTTTTGCTTATCTAATATAGACCCTTCAAATATTAATAATATTGCAGAAGAATTTTCTAAATATTTTAGTTAATGATGGAAAATTAAAATACCTAACTATAAAATTATCTAAGAACTTGAATGATATAGTCAGTGTAAATTACAATGAATGTCTTGATAAAATTAAAAATCTTATAATAAAATTGAATACATTTATATTTACAGTGGAAGAAAGATTGTTGATCATAAAAATAATAATATTACCTAAATATTATAAATAATACAATCATCAGCTCTACCTATCCACAAGCAATATATAAAATAATTTAATTCGCTAATACTTACATTTCTTTGGTATCCTAATAGACCAATAATTGCTCTTAACATAGTTGGTGCAACGGAAGAATAATTCTGCCCAATATAGAACTATATTATATATCAGCCATCATCAAAACAATTATCTTATGGATGAATAAAAACTATTCTGCTAAATGGAAAGATATAAGAATATTTAATATTAAGGAAAAAACAATTAAATGTTAATTACTACAATAAAATATACAATAATAATTTTCTTTGGTTACTAAAGGATCATATTCTTGGACATCAAAAAATATTAACAAATTCAACATATATTACAATAAAAATCTCCAACTTCAAAAATCATGTCTATAGGATGCCTGAATATGTGGCATGGATATTTTTAATCTTTCCAACAGCATATACACAAAACAACATTATTTCATTTAATACAGTGTCAATGAGCAAATTTAAAGAAAGGCAAATGACTTTCTGTTTTCAAATTATGGATAAAGGAAAAATCAGTCTGTTAGATTGCATTTTAAGGAAATGTAATTTAGACACTGAAATGTGGCTTGATATACAAAACTGTAGATTTGCTATGGAAATGAGAATATCTTTAATGGAATCAACAATTAAAAAAGAGATTCCCAATTTTATAGAATATTTGATATTATCAATACATAGAGATGACCCAGAAAAAACTGTACCTATCTAGTACTTACAAAATAGTCAAAAATAAAACAGAATTTTATAATGAGAAGTACTGGGAATATTTTGTAACTATCAATAATTATCACACAAGTGATAACGAGAAAACAAGTTTACTTACTTCCTCTTCAATAACCTCAACATCTTTGAGATGGAAATTATTCTTCAAGATTTCAAAACAAGGCATTCATTACTCCACATAAAATACAGATGATTTATTAAAAAATAGTTGTTGGAGATCCAAATTAGATGTTGTGGTGAATTGGCAACATATGGCTTATGACTGTGATATAATTAAACCCTTTTGGAATGATGTTAATGTTTTCTTACAGACTCTATTTACTGATAATTTCAGTCTAAGCAAATCATTAATTTTATTCAATGTACCAGTACCCAAATGTGTTAAAACAGTTGACTACTCACTTCTTTGGACTCTTCTTACAAGAGCAAGAAAAGTGATAACAAAAAAATTGGAAAACCATAATCTCACCAACTATGAAAGAATTCTACAATATTACAATCGAAGCATGTCAGATGGAGATATTAACAATTAAAGGGGAAAAAAACTAACATATAACTACTTCCTTAACTTCATGGATGAAACTTAAAAGATTATTAAACAAATGGACATGTAATCACCTATAACCAAAACAGTAGTTAACTATGTGATTTGTTTCAATTTTGACTTGTAGACACCTTGAATATTGTTGCTATTTTGATTGTTTTGTTGTTAATGCTATTTAATGCTGATTTTATGTGCTAATGCATTTTCTATATAAAATTGATGTGATATTAAAAAAAAGAAAAATACAGTGGTATCTGAAATCTGTCTGGTCCCAGCATCAAGACTCTCCCCGGGATTCATGAAGCTCGGTGCAAGGACGGCATTAGCCTTGCACCGACCGTGTGGCATAGAGATGGTGCAGCAGCACCACATGCATATTAATGAAGGCGCGCTGACGCAACGTCCATGTGCATAGAAAATGTGTGAATATGTGTGCGAGTGCAGGGGGAGTGTCTAAGCGCTGCACGGAGGTGTGAACATGTCGGCTGCAGACGCGCAACCTAAAATGCTGACTAGTACAGCCTGCCTCTAATAATAATCACTCCTCTCAGTGTCCGTGGATACGGAAATGTATGCAAAGCATACAAGACAGTTTTGCGAAAACCAAAATAAAAAGTAAACACAAAGGCATGTAGCTGAATATTGAGTCCCCCGTCCCTCGAACAAATGACATTCAAAACCCCGTGCTCGTATTCAATTGTAGTGTTGATTGTTATACCAAGTGGAAGTGAAATGCAGGGTGTTAGTGCACCACTGCCATTTGCTAAGCCTATCCCAATGGTTAGAGTCACCACCTGTCCCACATTGTGAGGGACAGTCCCCCTCTGGGCAGTTGTGTTCATACAAAAATCATTAGAGATGTTAAATGTCCTGCGATTTTAGGACATATATATGTCCCATATTTTATATATTAGCTCCATACAATAATTATTTCTGTATGTAAAATACCTAAATGTTACAAGAAACAGAATAAGCAACTAAACAAAACAGAATAAGCAACTAAACTGCTACAACAATAAGCTTTCATTTAGGCAAAAAACTAAAGTACTATCCTTTGTACTGACCGTGGGTATGTGCTGGCCTGTAAAATCTGATGTGTGTCCCAAAAATGTCCCATTTTGGTCATATGAAAAGGTGGCAACCCTACCAATGGTCAGAGCATTCGCTCAATATCTGCCCATTCGTGGTCCAAGTCATCCTTGTCTAGACAGCCCAAAAATGAATGGGTATTACCTGACTCTGCCTACCATGTCATGAAAGATAAGTATTTGCGTGTAGCTATGTGCGTGAAGTACAGCATGTGGAAGAACAAAAATGCTAGGGTCATCCTCACAACCATATTGGTACCAGAGATACGTGGTGTACAATATGTGTTCTGTTGACTGCGCCATGGGCCATAAACCAGAGAAGGGCTGGATGGTGTCTGTGTAATATGGGTGTGGAGGGTGACGGGTAATGTAATAATTTGGCAAGGGGAGACTGGGTCGGATGCACAATAGGTGAACTGGAGGTGTACGAGGGAGCAGTGGGTGAATCAGAAAGAAGACCAAAGAACAAACATTCACATCCGCAATACAACCTGACAGGCCATACTGTAGAACACAATCCCACAAACATATGAAAATTAAAATGTGCAATACACATGTACAGAAATGTTACCGGCTCAAACCCACATAATGGTCTGGCCTGAACTGAGCCATCAACCCAAACAAACCTGGATACATAATTGAATACCCATCATCCCCTCCACAGCACACACCCCCCTTCCTGAACGTCCACCAAAACCACCCATACTCGGGCTGCTAGCTTGGCACAGCCATATCTGCACATAGTGACCCCTTCTCATATCTAGTAGGCAGTCTCACCCTAGACAGTCTCAGGATTGCAAACTATTTATCCCTTGCATGTATAACCCTACCTCATTTTCTCAAAGCCAAAAGAATTGAGGTCATTGGTGCCCTCAATTTTTGGATATCCCTCATGGGATAAGTATCTGTTCTAAACATTAGACTTGGTGTCACGACATGATGTCCAGTTCTGTAGACATCTGGACACAAGTTGTATGAGCAGTAGTTGTCCACAACCCTGTTCAGCCTCCAGCCAGTCCTGCAGAACCTACGACCCAGGATTAATCACCTGACCATGATGCATTATCGGGAATATATACCTTTTACATTCACATAGTGGCAGTCGGATATAGGGTGATTAAGGCACTTTAAAGCAGACATAAGTAGGGTTACCACCTGTCCCACTTTGCGAGGGACAGTCCCTTTTTGGGCAGTTGTGTCCTGACCAAAAATAATAAAATGGCAAATGTCCTGAGATTGTAGGAAATAATTATTTCCCATATTTCATGTAACAGTTGCATAAAATTGTTATTTCTGCATGTAAAATACTTAAATGTTACAAGAAACAGAATAAGCAACTAAACTGCTACAAGAATAAGCTTTCATTTAGACAAAAAAGTAAAGTACTGACCATGGGTATGTGTCGGCCTTTAAAATCTGATGTATGTCCCGAAAATGCCCCACTTTGACCATTTGAAAAGGTGGCAAACCTAGACGTAAGCGGGTATGCAAGCGTGTATGCGTGACGTTAAGTGGCGGTGATTCAACGGTATGGGAAATGTAAATAAGCATGTAGGTGCATATGCATGTGTATGTACAGACCAATATATTTATATATATATATGTATATATATATATATATATATATATATATATATATATATATATATGTATATATATATATCTATAGATAGATATAGATATAGATATGAAGAATGAACATGGTCACAATATAGCAGTCATAATGAATGTGAAAGGAAACAGCAGCGGAACCCCCCGTAATATTTAGTGCTGTTATATCAGGTTGGCCAGAGGTGAGCACACCTCTGCATCCCCAACCACAGGTAGGATGTTAAAAGTGGAACTAACTATGTCCCCATGCTAAGTCTGACTTTCAACTAGGTACAGGGCAGTCCCGGTCCCCAGTCGGACAAGCCTAAACCTGGATGACCACATGAATACCCTGACAATAAAATACACGTATGTGCCAGGACTATAGGCTTTGGAGGTCTGAATATACTTTGAGTGAGTCAACATGCAGCACGGGTCCAGAGCAGTAGGGAATGGAGCATGTGTAGTAGTGATTTTTTCCCAACAGGAAAATGGATGCCTGCTGTGTCAGTGAAGTGTTGAAGCATGTGTTCGGGTAACTATGAACCATGGGTATATATATAAATGAAGTAGAACACCAATAGTGTAGTGGTTAGAGCATCCGACTATCGAGCAGACATTGGTTCATAGGTTCATAGGTTCATAAGTTCATACTAGGCTATCTGCCCTAGGGCATTTATAAGCCTAGCCAGAATGTGTTTGGCTTTCGCCACCCAGTTTCAATTTATTTTGCTATGCCCTTTTTCGAGGTTAGTATACTGCGCCTCTGTCTAACAGTGACACAGAAGTGATACCCGGGGTAAACCTACGATCTCCCATCCACTCATCAAGATTCCTCTTGAATAGAGTCAATGAGGGACTCTGCCTAACCTGGACTGGGATTTTATTCCAGAGTGAAGGGAGCCTCTGGGTTATGAATCTGTCCCTCCAGCATGTCCTATTTATTTCAGTGCTGAGGTTCAAGTCTGTCGAGCGGGTAGCTCGATGGGATTTGGATTTTCTGAGGTGCAGCATGTCCATTAATTCCGGGTTGGGCATGGCTTTATACGGCAGGCACAGATCACCTCTGAACAGGTGGTATGCCACTGAGTAGAGCTGGAGTTTCTTTAACCGGGCAGCATATGGCATCTGTTTGAGCCCTTTGATCCTCTTGGTGAGGTACTTTTGGGGTCTTTCCAGTTGCTGCAGGTGTCTGGTAAGGTACATCCCAAAAGGGCATTGTACTCAATTATGGGCCTGATGAGGGATGAGTAAACAGGCACGATGACCTCCCTGATCTAGATGTGAATCCCTTCATGATTAGGTGGGCTATATAAAATGTTTTTTCTAACCACTTTGGCCACGTGGTTGTCAAATGAGAGATTGCTATCAACTTGGGTCCCCAGGTCCGTAATTACTTCTTCTGTACTTAATGGATTACCACCTATGTGGTAATTTGTGGGCACTTTGTTTTTGCCAAAGGGGATGACTATACACTTTTTGGCATTTAGCTTGAGGCCATGACTCTGGCACCAGTTGTCTGTTTCTATGAGGCCCTTTTGGAGGATGCTTGTGTCGGCTGGAGAGTCGATTATGGTGCCCAGTTTGCAGTCATCTGCGAACTTGGTCAGCCACAGTCCTTCCGTGTTGGCCTGTACCTCCGAGAAATATATGCCGAACAAGAGAGGTCCCAGGACTGAGCCTTGTGGAACACCACTTGTATCTGGTTTGGACTCTGACATGGCTCCAGCAATTCTAACCATGTGGGTTCTGTCCTTGAGCCAGTTTGCAATCCATCTAGTGACATAGGGGTTTATATTTAAGCTGGTGAGCTTATCTATAATGCCCGAGTGGGGTATTGTATCAAAGGCTTTTGTGAGGTCCAGGTAGGCTGTGTGGACCACCTTCCCCTCGCCAATGGCCTTGGTGACTGTTTCAAAGAAATCAACCAGGTTTAAGAGGCAGGATCTGCCCTTAACAAAGCCGAACTGGGTAGGATCCAGTGTCTGTAGGTCCCCAATATCTTTATTTATGAGGTCCATGATGATCCTTTCCATAGCTTTGCAGACCAAGCTAGTCAGGCTTATGGGGCGATAGTTTCCAGGATCCATTGAGGCACCACCTTTATGGAGAGGGACCACTGTTGCTGTACGCCACTCTTTGGGCACATATCCTGTAGTAAGGCTGAGATTGAACAGTAGTTTTATGTTTGGGTTTAGCTCTTCTTGGAGTTCATGTAGGATGCAGCCCGGGACACCACCTGGTCCCATTGATGCTGTATTTTCTGCTTTGGAGAGGGTGACTCTTACCTGAGCATCTGAGATGTCAGGGGCAGCACTCTGCTGGGATAAATATTTGCCCTTTGGTGGGAGGGGAGAAGTTTGCTCTGAACCTGTCAGCTAGGATGTTGGCAATGTCTGTGGGTTCAGTGTATTTTTGTCATTTTGGACTAATTCTGAGCATATCTGGGAATTACCACCCAGGTTCCTAACATAACTAAAGAAAGCCTTGTGATTATCCTTAGTGTCCTGTGCAATTTTTCTCTCAAAGCTGGCCTTAGACAATTTTATGAGTGCCCGTAGTTTTTTGCTAATACTGATCAGTGATGCCTTCCCTTTTGGGATTTTGCTCTATCATTTAGTAGCTTCCTCCTTCTATTGTATAGTTTGTTTATGGCTGGGGTCCACCAGACAGGATGTCTGCCTTTGGAGGATTGGGTCTTGGTTTTATTTGGGATCGCATGATCCATGCATTCCTGAAGGTGTTCATAGAATGCTTATAAAGGATTCTGTGGTCTGGGCCATATTTTCCACAGGCCCGGGGGCTTTGAAGGATTCCACCTCGGTTTTGAGGAGTGTGAAATTTGCTTTAGAGAAGTTTTTCAATGTGGTTTTCTGGGCAGGAGGTGGGGTCGGGATGTGAATATCCAGTGAGATTAGTTTATGGTCTGATCTTACCAGTGAGGGATACAATTCTGGTCTGGAGCATAGAGTCCCCATGTTGGTGATGATCAGGTCCAGTATGTTTTCCCTCTTGTGGGAGTGGTAACAAGTTGTTCCATAGCATTTGAGTTTATAAATTCTAGGAATCTTTGGGCTAGGGTGTTGGAGCTAGAGTAATGCTCCCAGTCTATGTTTGGGTAGTTGAAGTCACCCAATATAATGGTGTTTGGAGAGACCTTCATATTTTCCAGTGTTCTCAGGAAGGCCGAGTGGGGTTCCTGGGTTTGGGAGGGTGGTCTGTAGCAGGCTATAAACTGGAAGGCAGTTTTACCCACTGTTAGTTGCACATGGATAGTCTCTGATGCTTCGTGCTTTGCCACCAACCTGGAGGTGTGGGTATCTTTGATGAATATCGATACTCCCCCTCTTTTTGTGGTTTGATTCAAGTTTTGGTGCCGAAAAGCATGGTATGAGGTATAACCTGGTAGTGCTGGGGTGCTCTCGGGAGCCCTGAACCAGGTTTTTGTTACTGCACAGATATCGATGTTCTCCATGCTAAGGAGAGTTTCGAGTGCATGCATCTTGAGGATTAGACTTCTGGCATTGAGTAGCATTACTCTTAGTTTCTTATCCCTTGTGATACCTATGGAGGTGGGTTTGTCTTTTGAGCCTTGCCTAAAAAAGGCACTATGGGGTAGCAAGAGCCTTTGCCAATATCCGAAAGCCCAGGAGAGACAGGTGCAAGCTGTCCCTAGCGAAGCATCGTGGCTTGTCGAGCATATCATTCCAAGCTGACAGGCATTGGATCCCCTTTGAATGACATCAGTACTTAAGCCAATTGTTGAAATTGATCATCTTGTCTTCATATTGTGGCATCATTCTTGGTGAGGGTAAGATGCTACTCAAGGTCAGGGTCATACCGGCCTGGGCTACATGCTCAGAGAGCTCCTTTATGTCTCTTTTCATGTAGTCCAGGGAGGTACATCTCAGGTCATTCACACCAGCATGGACAATGACTGAGTCATATTTGTACTTGCCTTGGAGTGACCTCAGTGCTTGTGTTATGTGGCGGATCCTAGCGCCTGACAGGCTGCTCACCGTGACCCTCTCCTTGTTCAGCCTGGTGAGCGGGACGTCAGTGTGCCTGACGATAGAGTCACCTATTACAAGTGTATCAGGTGTGTTGTTTAGTCTTAAGGGCTGTGACTGTTCGGCAAACTGGCTTTGTGAGATATGTGTTGCACGTGTTTTGTTTTAGGGTAGCAGTTGCTTGGGTGTCTGCTTTGGAGGTCTCTGCTGCTTAGGCAGATCTTTATTTAGAGCCTCTGAGTATGTTTTTGTGTGATTATGTGTTTGGTTTGCTGTCGTGGTAGGTCTATGTGAGACTGGAATTGTAGTGAGTGTGGTTTCCTTCTCCTCCTGACTGGTTATGCCAGTACTGAGTTGAGAGAGCTTAGCCTCCAGTTTGGCTATATGGTTGCATCTCTCACATGGGTTGGAATTTGTTGGGAGGAGGAGAGGGTTGTTCTGTACATGAGGCAGTTGTAACATTGCCTCAAGATTCCCAGATTCACCAGCTGGACCAGAGAGGAGATTGACAACTGACCTTTGGACATGCTAGAATAATATTGGGAATTCCTTAATAATTGAAAACAAGGGCCAGTGGGGAGTGAGGGTGTAGTGCTTTTAATTTTTAGTGCTGACTTATATAATTGCTTTAGTGAGCAAGTGCCAGGTAACTTAAGTGCAATGTGTTACAGGTAACTTAAATGCAAAAATGATAAACAGTAACTTTCTTTCAAGTGAAACAAGGACATAAGTACAGTAAGCAATGCATATATCACTAGTGATCCACAGAAGTGCTGAGAAGCCACGTATTAGGTGGAATTAGCATTCCAGGGAAATAACAAGCAAACAAACAAGAAGCATATAAACAAAGCTAGATTCAGCAGGCCTGGATCTAGTCTATGCTACAGCAAACAAGGTGTACCAATTTCAGTAAGATACAGTTCAAATATTCAGGCACTATAAACCTTTAACCAGAAATTCCCAGCTCAGAAGGGCAGAGTCCAGCCTCTTCTCCCACAAGAGTGCAGACCATGAACCTTCTTAATGTAAAATAACTGGCCTGAAGCCCAAGTGCTTAAACCAGAACTAATACACTTTAAGAATAACAGACACTGGGCTCTCAAACAGCAGTTCCCAACTTAGAAGGATGAAAGCTACCTGTCCTGCCAACACAGTGCATGCCACAAACCTTCCTAATGTAAAACAACTGGTCCGAAGCCCAAGTGCTTAATCCAAAAGACTTAGAATGATAGCTACACTTTAATCAAGTTACTACCAAGCAGTAATAAATACAATTGAATACTTTAGAGAATGCCTGGATTAGTGCTCAAGTTAAACAAACAAAGCTAGATCCAGCAGGCTCGAATCCAGTCTATGCCACAGCAAACAAGGCGCACCAACTTCAGTAAGAAGCAGTTCAGATATGCATGCACTATAAGCCTTTAACCAGAAATTCCCAGCACAGAAGGGCAGAGTCCAACTTCTCCTCCCACAAGAGTGCAGACCACGAACCCTCTTAATGTAAAATAACTGCAGCACACACCATTTATGATGCGTAATCCGTATACGAGCATATCTGGCTAATTTTTTGCTGTATAATGATATAATACCAATGAAATGTGAACTGGGGTGACTTATCACAGAAAGAATGTAGAAGGATTTTGCATGACGTGAATCGGCGGTTAAATGGAAAACTGCAGCTGAAAACAGTTGTACTCACCCTTTGTCCAATGGCCCTTGTTCCGCCCAGCAACACAATATACCGCGTCGGCCAGGCCCAACGCCAGGAACCTACACATCACAATCAATGTAATTTACCACTAAGCCACGGCACTTATACCTAATGTCTATGTTATCACAAACATAGCAGACAGCATAGGCATTCAACAGTATGATCAAAGTAATTAAATCATATAGATGTGTATGCATGCATATGTACACACACATGTGTATATATATATATATATATATATATATATACATATAGGGTAACCACCTGTCCCACTTTGTGAGGGACAGTCCCTCTTTGGGCAGTTGTGTCCTGTACACTTAATGTCAAATGGCAGATGTCCTGAGATTTAATGACAAAAATATGTCCTATATTTATGTAATAGTTGCATAAAACAGTTATTCTGTATCTGAAACACCTAAATGTCATAAGAAACTGAATAAGCAACTAAAATGCTACAAGAATAAGCTGTCAATTAGGCATAAAAGTGAGGTTCTGGCCTTTGTACTGGCTGTGGGTATGTGTCGGCCTGCAAAATTTTGATGTTTGTATGAAATATGTCCCACTTTGGCCATTTGAAAGGGTGGCAACTATATCTATATATTTATGTATATATATATATATATATATATATATATATATATATTTATGTATATATATATATATATATATATATATATATATATATATATATATATGGTTCTACCTGACATAATCGAAACCACACAACACCGACAACCACATCACCACACCACACCACATATTCGACAGTCCACGAAACTACCTAACCCTAAGGTCCCACTACATCACTTACTACCTACTCCCTAACCCTAACTCACTTAACCCAACCCGCCCCCTCTACCCCTAACCCTCACTTAACCGCCCCTATAAACTCCCCTAATAACTTTAACCCACCCCCCCTCTAACTACTAAAACCTCCCTTCCCCACAACCCACCCCCACCACCCCCCCACA